>NC_068276.1:66073869-66188406 GCF_025860055.1 Xyrauchen texanus | reverse complement strand
CTTTTGATTGGCTCTTTCCGTCCGTCAGTCTAAGAGTTGACCAATGAAATAATTAAGTGGGTTTGATCCATGAAGACACGCAATCAGAGGACGCGTCGACTCCTTTATAAATTAGCATAGAGGAATAAAAACTGCAGTCAGATGAATCTCATTAATGTTTTGTGAGTTTCAAGCGAAGTCGGCACTGAAAAAAGACATTTAAAAAACAAAGTCATTAAAACCACATAATAATAATAATAATAATAATAATAATAATGTGGAGAAGAAATGAGTGTCAGTGGATCCGGATCAGTTCACTCTTTCTGCACTCAATGATCATATACAGTATTTTATCATCTCAATGTTCAGTGAATCCACCTGCTTTACAAACTGAACTGTTATTGAACTGACACTCTCATTCTCAATGACACTAATTACATACAAAACTATTTCATTGACACTTTTCTACAAATCTGTTCTTCATCTGGGACTTTAAATATAAGCGGTCCAGAATCTTATTTTGATCTGAATCTCAAGACAAGTTATTCTGAACTTGGGAAAATCATATTTAATAACTATTGTATTATATAATGTGTTTCCTCAAGGTTTTTCTCTCTATTTAAACATATAGAGTTTATTTCTGGACACAATCGCTGTTGGTTATTTTTAGGACTTTTAAGGCACAATTTTCAGTAAAGCTGCATTGAATCCAAATGTGTTGTGATATGTGCTGTACAAATAAACCTGAGATGACTTTCAAACAGGAGAAATCATGTTTCTTTCATTTCATCAAAACTCTTCCATCCATATTTGATTTTTATACAAACAAAAACCGAGAGATGAAAATGACACTTTATTATTCACATGTTTTACATAAAGAGTGAGGAGCGAAACAATCATGATGTCAAATATTGTTCAGATTTAAATGTCTTCAGTTGTTTTGAAGAAATAATCATTTTCTCCAGTGCAAAATATATTTATGACATTAATAATCAAGAGTTTAAGATAGTATTTAAATCTGTAAGAAAGCATAAAGTCCAGAATATTTCAAACACAAAGACACACTTATTTAAAGTACGAAACATCAGATCACACACAAATCCACACAATAAAACTAGATCAGAATAAAACTAAAGTGTTTCTGCTCTTATTCATTATTTGAACATGAAACAGGAAATATTCAAGTAAAAGATTCAAATAGAAATCTATATAAAAGCAGAAACACAAAATACAATGTTTTAAAATCATATGAATGAGAAATCAATTCTACAACAAATGAAACATGGTGAAATAATGAACAGGAATGTAAGAAAAGTCTTCTGAACGTTTTTAAAGAGATTCAGATTGAAGTTTCTTCCTCTGTTACTGCAAACTGACTTTGATCTTCAACAGATGAAACTATCAAATACAAAAACAATATTAGAAACATGTCATTGAACTCCACTTTCATATTGTTTCCTCTGCTGTTATTGTCTTTGTGAACATTTCATCTGTTGATTATATTGATCTCTTTTACCTCTCACTCTGTAGCATTTGAACACCAGCACGACTGTCGCCATCAGATATGGACAAACTGCCAGAAGAGAACTGAGAGTGTGGAAGACACAAATCTGATCTGCTGACACTGAAAAACAGACACACAAGCACATGATGATTGAGTATATCTGAACAAGTGCACATGAATGAATAGAAAAGAGAGAATAAACTCTCACCTGTGACACTGACCCACAATGCATCACTGTAGTTTGTGTAGTAAACTGGTTCTCCTCTTCCAGCTCTACACCAGTACTGACCTCCATCAGACACTGAATCAATATGGACTCTGTAGGAGTTTGTTTCTGTCTTGTTTTTCTCAGAGTTCTGTGTGTGTTTGTACCAGTAAAAGTCCCATCCAGCGGTCTGAGTCATGTGACAGATCAGAGTCACCGTGTTTCCTGTCAGTGCAGCTCCTGCAGTATCTGATGTGAGTTCAGGATTGAGCTTTGAGTCTGTGGTGAAGAACATTTGGGTCATTAATAAACAGAGTTCATCTTCTGCTCGTCTTTACTACAGTAATTACTGACCTTTAACAGAAAGAATAACACTTGTGTTCTGTGATGTTGCTGGTCTTCCATCTCTCTTTCCTCGACAGCAGAACTGATGTTGATCAGACTCAGTAGCTCCTCTGATAGTGAGAGTGTTTGTGTTTACAGTGTAACGCTCAGACTCAGACACGACAGTTCTGTCTTTATACCACTCATATCTCCAGTTACTGTAATCAGACTCAATGTCACACTTCATGATCACTGTCTCTCCAGTGAAAACAGATGTTTCTGGATGTACAGTGAGTTTAGCTGTGGGCAAATCTGTACAGAGAAGGAAATATTTACTCTGAGCTCCTGATAAACACTCAGTACAAACTGAATAAACTTTGTAAAAGTCTAGAGAGATGCGCACACACCTGATACTGTGAGTGTAAGTTCATCACTGGCGTGTGTGTAGCGTGATCCTCTTGTCTCTTTTCCAGAACAGCTGTATTTACCTTGATGGGAGAATTCAACATGGCTTATTTCACACTCTTGTTTTGTGCATTGATTGAGAATGTTGATGGTCCCATCTTTAATCCAGCTGTATCTCCACTCAGTGTGTGTTTGTGTCTGTATGTCACATGTGAGAGTGACTGTCTCTCCTCTGAACACATGATGATCTGGATTTACACGCACTTCAAGTTTTGGTCTCTCTGTGTATGAATCACACATTGATAATCTCTGTAATTCATTATTTACTTATTTAATGTAATCTCACTCAAAAGCAGATAAAGTAAATCAGCACCTTTAACTGTTACTTGAACTGTGTTACTGAACTGTGTGTCGTAGTTTCCTCTTTGTGCTCTGCATCTGTACTGTCCTCCATCAGAGACTTTCACTGATCTGATTGTTTTAGTTCCTGCAGCATCACTGGATTCAGAGTTTGAGTCTTTATTCCAGTGAATCGTCCATCCAGTTGAGTGTGTGAACTTACAGCTCAGAGTAACTGTGTCTCCAGTGAACACTGAACTCTGGGGCGACACAATCACAGCTGGTGTTGGTTTATCTGTGAGTATATGAGACAGTTCAGTGACAAAGACTTTAAGAATCACTACTCACCAAAGCACTTAAGTATTTTTCTTTTATTATTTTACTTATACATACATACTAACATGTCTAGTTCACTAATAACACATGCCTTCAAGCACATCCATGCTATCTGTTGTAGACCATTCACAAGATACAGATGCAAGACAAAACGCAACCCACACAACCTACGGCCGCTCTGCACTTCAACACCTGCTCCAATCTCGTTCTCAGTGGGACTCTGGAACTGCCAGTCTGCTGTGAACAAAGCTGCCTTCATTCCAGCTTCGCCACGCAGTCCACCCTCAGCATCCTGGCACTGACAGAGACATGGATACGTCCTGAGGATACATCAACACCTGCTGCTCTCTCCAACAACTTCTCCTTCTCCCACACCCCTCGACATACTGGTAGGGGTGGGGGAACAGGTTTGCTCATTCATAATAACTGGACTTTTTTACCACAGGCTTCACTATGTAACAATACATCTTTTGAATTCCATGCCATTACTACAATGCAACCCACAAAATTACATGTTGTTGTCATTTATCGCCCTCCAGGTCAGCTGACAAGCTTTCTTGAGGAGTTGGATGACCTGCTGTCCTCCTTGCCAGAGGATGGCAGGCCACTTGTGGTTCTTGGCGATTTCAACATACACCAAGACAAGCCCCAGGCCACTGAACTGAATGCTCTTCTGGCCTCATTTGACTTGGAAAGACTACACACCACAGCAACTCACAGATCGGGCAACCAGCTGGACATCATTTTTACACGTAACTGTACCACCTCAAATATTCTTGTTACACCTTTACATGTCTCTGATCACTACTTTGTTCAATTCAACATGATTCTCCTATCCATTGTAAAACCGACTCCACCTTTGGTTTCCTTTTGCCGTAACCTCCGTTCCCTCTCACCCTCTCGCCTTTCCACTGATAACTCTGCCTCTCTTCCCACAATACATTTATTTTCCATGCTTGATGTAAACACTGCCACAGACACACTTAGCTCTACTTTAACAACCTGTCTAGACTACATCTGTCCTTTCTCCTCTAGACCAGCACGTACTACACCACCCAGCCCCTGGCTGTCTGACGTCCTTCGTGAACATCGGACTGATCTCAGGGCAGCTGAGAGGAGATGGCGGAAATCTAAAGATCCAGCTGATCTAGTTAAATATCAGCTTCTGCTTGCAACTTTTTCAGATAACGTTAAAGCTGCAAAAATGTCATATTACCAGACCAAGATCAACAGCACCACAGACACTCGTAGCTTGTTTAGAACATTCAACACACTTCTTTGCCCTCCCCCTTTACCACCTGACACATCATTGACAGCAAATATCTTCGCCACATTTTTACTAATAAGGTTACAGCAACTCTTCTTTCTCTATGTTCTCTCCTTTAATTGACACTGAGGTCTCTAAACTCCTCCTCTCTAATCACCCCATTCCATCACACCTTCTCCAGGCCATCTCTCCGTCCATCCTACCTGCACTTACACACATAATTAACAAATCTCTTCTTGCAGGCATTTTCCCCACTACATGTAAGCAGGCTCGAGTAACCCCACTGCTGAAAAAACCTGCACTTAACGCCACACAGATAGAACACTACAGACCAGTCTCTCTCATCCCATTCATGTCAAAAACACTTGAAAGGGCAGTTTTCAATCAGATCTCTGCCTATCTCTCACAGAACAAGCTGCTGGATGACAATCTGTCAGGCTTCAAAAGTGGACACTCCACCGAGACTGTCTGTCACGGAGTCACTGAGACAGGCAAAAGCTGAATCCAGATCATCCGTTCTGATTCTGCTGGACCTTTCTGCTGCCTTTGACACAGTCAACCATCAGATCCTACTCTCCACCCTCTCTAAACTGGGCATCACTGGAACTGTGCTTGGCTGGTTCAACTCCTATCTCTCAGAAAGGTCCTTAGAGGTAGCCTGGAGAGGGGAGGTATCCAAGCCACATCAGTGGTACTGGGGTACCTCAGGGATCAGTGCTTGGGCCACTTCTCTTCTCCATATACACAACATCACTGGGACCCATCATCCAGTCACATGGTTTCAATTACCACTGCTAAGCTGATGACACGCAACTCTACTTGTCTTTCCAGCCCAACGACACCACAGTGACCACTCGAATTGCTGCCTGTCTGGCAGATATCTCAGCATGGATGAAGGAATACCACCTGCAACTCAACCCAGCCAAGACCGAACTCCTTGTCTTTCCAGCCAACCCGGCTGTTGAACACAACATCACCGTGCAGCTGGGTCCAACTACAGTTGCGCCTTCCAAAACGGTCAGAAATCTAGGGGAAACCATTGATGATGAGCTAAATTTCACAGACCACATCTCAAAGACTGCAAGATCATGTAGATTTACACTCTACAATATCAGGAAGATAAGACCCTTCCTCTCTCTACATGCCACACAACTGCTCGTTCACTCACTTGTCATAACTAGACTGGACTACTGTAATGCTCTCATTGCAGGCCTTCTTGCATGTGCTATTAGACCTCTCCAAATGATCCAGAATGCAGCAGCACGTCTGGTCTTTAAAGAACCTAAGACAGCACATGTTACACCACTCTTTGTCTCTCTCCACTGGCTGCCGGTTCATGCACGTACTAAATTCAAGGCCCTGATGCTGGCATACAAAACAGTCACTGGGTCTGCTCCAGCATACCTAAAAACATTTATGCAGAGCTACGTTCCCACCAGAAGCCTGCGGTTGGCTAAGGAACGTCGCCTTGTCGTACCAAAACAAAGAGGCACCAAAACACTTTCCCAGACTTTCAGTTTCATCATACCACGTTGGTAGAATGAGCTTCCCAACTCAATCCGTGAAGCCGACTCACTCTCTTCAAAAAACAGCTAAAAACACATATTTTCCAAAAGCACTTAACCGGTAACTAAAAAATAAATAAATAAATATTTACAATTCTTGTTGCACTTAAATCTGTTTTGTATACTATTCTGATGATAGTGAAACTTTGTAGTATGGCACTTTTCGTACCACTGTCTCCTTAAGATGATTCGCTTATGTTTTCCTCTTTTGTAAGTCACTTTGGATAAAAGCGTCTGCATAATGAATAAATGTAAATGCAAATGTTAAGAATCAGAGAAGAATCAGTCTTTATCAGCTGCTTCTCAGTTAATCTGTGCATCAATCATTATATTCATATTCAATAAAGAACTAAAAGTTTGGAATCAACAGAGTTTATTTATTGATCAGAGATTATTTATTGATCAGAGATTATTTACTGAACAGAGTTTATTTAATGAACAGAGTTAATTTATTAAACAGAGTTTATTTATTGAACATAGTTTATTTATTAAACAGAGATTATTTATTAATCAGAGTTTATTTATTGAACAGAGTTTATTTATTGATCAGAGTTTATTTATTGAACAGAGTTTATTTATTGATCAGAGTTTATTTATTGAACAGAGTTTATTTATTGATCAGAGTTTATTTATTGATCAGAGTTTATTTATTGAACAGAGTTTATTTATTGATCATAGTTTATTTATTGAACAGAGTTTATTCATTGATCAGAGTTTATGTATTGAACAGAGTTTATTTATTGATCACAGTTTATTTATTGAACAGAGTTTATTTATTGAACAGAGTTTATTTATTGATCAGAGTTTATTTATTGATCAGAGTTTATTTATTGAACAGAGTTTATTCATTGATCAGAGTTTATGTATTGAACAGAGTTTATTTATTGATCAGAGTTTCTCTACTGAGTTGAATATGAACACTCACCTGATACAGTCAGTGTAACAGCATCACTGATGTCTGATCTCTGTGAGTCTCTGATTTTCTCTCCTCTACAGCTGTATTTACCACTGTGAGATTTGTCAGATGTGATTCTGTACACTCTCTCAGTGCTGACTGGATTGACTGAATCATCTTTAATCCAGCTGTATCTCCACTCAGTGTGTGTTTGTGTCTGTATGTCACATGTGAGAGTGACTGTCTCTCCTCTGAACACATGATGATCTGGATTTACACGCACTTCAGGTTTTGGTCTCTCTGTATAAAACACAAGTAAATATTCATCTGTTTTACAATAATACAAGAATTAGACTGTAATCAGTTCATCTGAAGATTATGAATAAATAAAGAATTACAAGTCTGGAATCAACAGAGTTTATTTATTATTATTAATATTATTATTTACTAACTTAATGTCCGATAAAGTAAATCAGCACCTTTAACTGTTACTTGAACTGTGTTACTGAACTGTGTGTCGTAGTTTCCTCTTTGTGCTCTGCATCTGTACTGTCCTCCATCAGAGACTTTCACTGAACTGATTGTTTTAGTTCCTGCAGCATCACTGGATTCAGAGTTTGAGTCTTTATTCCAGTGAATGGTCCATCCAGTTGAGTGTGTGAATTTACAGCTCAGAGTAACTGTGTCTCCAGTGAACACTGAACTCTGGGGCGACACAATCACAGCTGGTGTTGGTTTATCTGTGAGTATATGAGACAGTTCAGTGACAAAGACTTTAAGAATCAGTGAAGAATCAGTCTTCATCAGTTGCTTCTCAGTTAATTTGTGCATCATTCATTATTTTTATATTCAATAAATAATTCAAAGTCTGGAATCAACAGAGTTTATTTATTGATCAGAGTTTCTCTACAGAGTTGAATGTGAACACACACCTGATACAGTCAGTGTAACAGCATCACTGATGTCTGATCTCTGTGAGTCACTGATTTTCTCTCCTCTACAGCTGTATTTACCACTGTGAGATTTGTCAGATGTGATTCTGTACACTCTCTCAGTGCTGACTGGATTGACTGAATCATCTTTAATCCAGCTGTATCTCCACTCAGTGTGTGTTTGTGTCTGTATGTCACATGTGAGAGTGACTGTCTCTCCTCTGAACACATGATGATCTGGATTTACACGCACTTCAGGTTTTGGTCTCTCTGTATAAAACACAAGTAAATATTCATCTATTTTACAATAATACAAGAATTAGACTGTAATCAGTTCATCTGAAGATTTGAAAATAAATTTAATAAGTACACACATATCCACTTTTTTCCTGAAAGCATTATACTTCAGTGAATTTGGCACCCCATATAATTAAATAATCTCCAAAAATATTCCATTAGTTTTTGCTGATTTGGTTTTTGAAATATTAAACATAGTGTTTTTAAATAATGTTCAGTAACAAATAATAAAGAATAGGCAAGTGTGATAAAGATTTTCTACAGAGTTCATGTGTCCGTCCATTCTGTTTTATAATTTCAGTGTAAACGTGCGCTAGATATGAATCTTTCACCGATTGTTCGTGTTTTTAGACGACATGTTAAGTAAAAAAAAACATAAACTGTTAAACGTCTCAAGTCAAGACACATATGTTTTGCTCTTTTGTGGCGCTGTGTGTAATTGTATTGCAACAACAACGTACTTCAGCATGTTAATGGCACCTAACATGTTTTCAAACATTTGTGCTGAAATCTCAAGCAAATATTTTGAATATTAGCTAACATATTGACCAAACACAAGTCAACAAAAGTTGTGCCGGATTCTAGCTAAATTAGAATGAATAAAAGCAAATTCAGTACTGAATACTGTGTCTGTTTACTTGCGGGAAAAAAAATGTCATGGTTACTTTCGTAACCTCCGTTCCCTGATGGAGGGAATGAGACGTTGAGTCGATATAGTGACACTAGGGGTTGCTCTTGAGAGCCCCGAACACCTCCCATTCTTTGAGAAAAGGCCAATGAGATTTGAAGAGTGGAATTTGCATGCCACTCCCCTGGACATACGGGTATAAAAGGAGCTGGAATGCCCACTTCATTCAGGTTTTGTGCATTTCAGCGGCTAGTACAGTATTGTGGCAAGAGGGACACAACGTCTCGTTCCCTCCATCAGGAAACGGCGGTTACGACATTAACCATGACGTTCCCCTTATGTCACTCACTCAACGTATTTTCAATGTAGTGACACTAGGGCTTCCCTAGTGTCCCTAAAAACGCCACAACATCGGAACTGTGTTACGTGAACTGTTGATGCACGTGCAAGCAAGCTGCTGCATGCATAATAGCAGGAGCATCAGTCTACACATAACCTCCCCCAACGCACCAAAATACGTCATGTTTTTCCCCACATCCCTGAGGGGGTGCAGCGAAGTTACTAGCATGGGATCACGCAACGCCACTCGGGTTGATGCATATGAGACCTCTAACTGGATTCAGACTCGAGTCCGAGATGGGCATGGTGCTGCTTCACACGGGCAAGGCACTGCTTCACACATCACGTATTTATCACGCCGCTCTGCCACCACTTATTGTCCACATGTGTCGTGGTCATCACTGGCGCCTCTAAACTGGGCTGGGGTACCGTGTGCAATGGGCACGCAGCCGCTGGATCCTGGTCAGGACCGGGACTGGTTTGGCTCATCAAATACCTGGAGTTGCTAGCTGTACTACTCGCCCTGCAGAAGCAATTGCCGTTGATCCAGAGTAAGCATGTATTGGTCCATTCCGAACACAGTGACAGTGACAGCTGCGCTGAGGGAAACCTCGAGGCACTTACATTGCTCTGCGTACCCGGTATAGAGCGGGTTAGCAACTGAGGAAGAGGACCTCTTGGGTAGGCCTCGAGACTCGTCACAACTGGCTGTCCGTAGGTATGGACGGGCGTGCGATGGCGGATGACTGCGTTCGCAGGGCCCTGGCTATGCTACTTGGTGTCTGGTCGCTGTGACAACAGCGGTCGCGAACACTGATTATATGACCCAAGGAGTGAGGAAACAATGTGGGTACCGCAGTCTGTACGGGGTGCAGGGAACATAAGAGAAAAGGATTCAAAGGATTTACGTCCTGGCCATCCAGCGGGGGATGCAGTGGTCTGTATACCAGCTCTGGAGCGGATGTCTCGCTTACATTTACATTTATGCATTTGGCAGACACTTTTATCCAAAGCGACTTACAGTGCACTTATTACAGGGACAATCCCCCTGGAGCAACCTGGAGTTAAGTGCCTTGCTCAAGGACACAATGGTGATGGCTGTGGGGCTCGAACCAGCATCCGTCTGATTACCAGATTACCAGTTATGTGCTTAGACCACTACACCACCACCACTCCATATGGGTCCTGGGTCATCTGTCTCAGGGGCGCTTAGGAGCCTTCTAAGTCCTTCCCTTCCTGTGGGGGGGCTCTACGCTGGGGCTAAGAAATGGGCTCTGTTGAGGCGGAGCCGCATGGGCTTTTGCTGCCAAAGGGGGACCCCCACGGTGAGCAGACGGGGTGTGGGATCTTTAGCCACTCCAGGGCAAGATGTGCTGGATGGCCTCCATCTGCTTCTTCACTGCCGAGAATTTCTGGGCAAAGTCCTCAAAGGTGGTGCCGAAAAGTCAGATCTGTGAGATGGTCACGTTGAGAAAGCGGCTTTGTCGACATCCCTCATCTCAACCTGATTCATCCACAGGTGGCGCTCCAGAACCACCAAGGTGGACATCGCCTGCTCGAGTGCTCGCATTTTGACCTTCGTCATCTGGAGGGTGAGGTTGGTTGCATAGCGCAGCTCCTGCAGCACATCGGGATCAGGACTACCCACATGCAGTTCTGTGAGTGCCTTGGCCTGGCGTACCTGCAGGATGGCCATGGCATGCAGGGTGGAGGCGGCCTATCCAGCGGCACTGTTGGCTTTTGTCACCAGCAACGACGTAGTCCTACCGGCTCTGGAGGGGAGTACTGGTCGATCATGCCAGCTGGTGGTGTTTTGCAGGCACAGATGCATCGCAACCGCCTTATCTACCTGAGGGACCCCGTGTGGACCACTCCGCCATCGAGGGTTGTGAGAGAGGATGAAACGGGAAGTCTGTTTTGGCAGCGAAAGGTGTCCTCCAAGACCTCGTCAATTTGTCGTGCACCTCCTGGTGGAAAGGGGGGGGGGGGGCTGTTAGCGGAGCCCCGAACCCAGGAACCCATCATCAAGCCACGAGTGCTCAGTGGAGGGTTGCAGTCCAACCTGATGCTCGCTGCGGCCTGGGCAAGCATGTTGGTCAGCTTCAGACTGGGCGTGCAGGCCCGAAGGTTGCAGCCTAGTCGAGTCATCTGCATCCGACATCACCGGTGCGCTCTCCGATGCAACAATCGAAGACTTATCCTGCTTGCATGCCCCAAAAGGGATGTCATGCTGTCATGCTTGCAATGAGAACATGAACATCCACAAACGCTGCCTCAGTGTGATCGCTGCTCAGACACGTGAGGCAGCACCCATGGCTGTCGGAAGCAGAGAGATAACGACGGCATGCAGAAATCACACAAATTCGGAAAGGCATCTTTATAAATACGTCAATGTGTGAACTCTAATAGAGTACATATATTTTAGCAGGAATATACACACTTTTAGCACTGTTGAAGTGCCCAGGGACTAAATCTGTACTTGTCATACAGAAGCAGATAAAGTATTCAGCTCGCTGATAGTACAACTGCTCGGCTGAATGGAGTGTAGTGGTGGGTCGTTTGCGAACGAGTTGGCTCTAAGAGCCGGCCTTTGTAGGTGAACATTGGGAGCCGGCTCGCATATCAAAAGATGAGAATCCATTTAAAAAATGGAAAAAATAAATAAAATAATATAGGCCTAAATGCTCAAACGCACACACATTCGTTCTGACTGTCTGCTCAGACTAACAGCCTCATATGCTGTTCCTGTCAATCAGACACGCAGTGTCAACCAATGAACCAAAAACACATGAGTGAGGTAAATTTTGACTTTTTACATTTATATGCACTTTGTTTATATACATAAAAAATGTCCTTATTTTTTACTTTTCTTTCAATTTGTGGGATGCTGCATTTTTGCACATTGTTATTTTTTTTTTTGGATATGGTGCAATATTCTATTATTATGTTGTTCAGATTGTATTCGTTTTGAATGGTTCGATTTATATGCACTTTGTTTATATACATTAAAAAAGTTATACTTAAAATGCACATGTGTAATTGCATCCTTTTTTTACATTTATTTCAATTTGTGGGATGCTGCAGTTTTGCAAATTGTTAATTATTGTTCTTTGATATGGTGTAATATTCTATTAAGCTGTTCAGACTGTATTTATTTGAATGGATAGATTTATATGCACTTTGTTTATAAACAATACAAAGTTATAGTTTACATGCAAATGTTTAATAGCATTCTTTTTAATAACAAACCAATGCATTTTAAATACATTGTGGTTAAAGTAGAGTATAATTTCATTTAATAATTTAATTAGAATTGTTTTTACACCAATAATTATTATAAACAAAAACAAAAAATCGCAAACTGTTTGACTTGAAAAAATACAAAACATTTTCAGTTGCTGAAAAAAGTTGCTGTTTGGGAACCAAAAGAGCCAGAATGCCCATCACTTATGGAGTGGGCATTCCAGCTGTTTTATACCCCTATATCCTGGGAGTGGCATGCAAATTCCACCAACCAATTCTCATTGGTCTTTTCTCAAAGAATTGGAGGTGTTTGGGGCTCTCAAGAGTAACCCCTAGTGTCACTACATCGGCTCAACATTCAGTGAGTGACTAATAATCAGAATTATTAACCTATAAAAACATGATGTACATTATTTGTTCATAATTTGCAGCACAAACAGATTTTAAATTTTTTGGCATTTGGAGGTTGATGTGGAGAAAGATGAATTCTTAGCTAAAAATTAATGCTTCAACGATACCAAAGACACACAAACCAGAAGCGAGCACACACGATGGAGACGGGTGAGAGTGATTGACATGGGGTGTAAAATGATTTCACGGCTCCCAAAAGATATCTTGTTAAATACAAAGAGAGGAATATGGTGTGATGTTTCTTTTGACAGCACAAATGAACGACACCGGTTTGGAGATACTTGGACAACATGAGGTGGAGAGTGACATCACAGCCAAAAAAAACATGTTTAATATCTCAAACACTGAACCAGCACAAACGAATGGGATAGTTTTAGAGATGATTTAATTATATGGGGTGCCAAATTAACGGAGATACTCAGAAGTGTTTCACGATTCACCTGTTTTTAATATCCATCTCCAGTGTTTTCTCTCAAATTGGTGTATATTCTTAGTGTGTAATGTGATGTTTAAAGTATTACATTTATAAATATTTCACAAACATGTGAGTTTAAAGTGCCGATAGTGAACAGAGTCGAGATGAGCGTTTGATGTTTTTTTGACAGTGCTTCATCTGAGTATGTAGATCTCATGAAGTGATGGTCCGAGGTTTGTTATGTTCATATCATACACTAATTTGAGTTGTTATGACAGAAAACAACTTCACAAGTTGAGCCTGAAAGTCATTTTGACTCCAAATAACACGTAAATGTTTGTTGATCTCTGTCTTAATCGCTCGTTTCGGTAGTTTTTACATTGTGTATCGAGACCAGAAACAAAAACGTCTCGGGTTACATGTGTAACCCTTGTTCCCTGAAAAAAGCGGAACGAGATACTGCGCTGCTAAGCACTATGGGGAACAACCCTAATTGTGACCGAGCTGAAATAGTGTGTGCAACACGTCAATGAACATTGACCGGAATTTATAGCCTCGGCTGATGTAATCATTAGATGCACCTGCGGCCAGGCTATAAATGGATACGTCACCAGGACTGCTGGTGACATATCCATTTATAGCCTGGTGTCGTCAGATACTTCTTTTTGAAGAGCAGTCCTGGGACGCCCCAGTGCGGCAAAGCAGCGCAGCATCTCGTTCCGCTTATTTCAGGGAACAAGGGTTACACATGTAACCCGAGACGTTCCCTTTACAAAAAGCTTCACTATGATGCTGCGCTGCTAAGCACTACAGGGAATGCAATACCCACACCGCCGCACTTGGGGCTGTCCGGACCCCTACGGTTGTGCAGTGTACTCACAAAAACGCGAGAGGTCTCAGACATGATCTTGAGATGTCGACTCAAGGGCATAAGAGCCCGGAGTAGCATAAACATCCAAACTATTAAAATTTGATGAATTTGATGAGAGAGGACGCTTTTCTTGGCGTTGAGCCTCAAACCCAGAGAAACAGATGAGCTAAGACGATGTCCCTGTGCTGAACTGCCAGTTCCTGGAACTGCGCTAGGATCAGCCAGTCGTCTACATAATTCAGAATGCAGATGCCCTGGAGTCACAAGGAGCCAGCGCTACATCATGCATTGTGAATTTGTGGGTAAAAAGGGCTAGGCCGAGTGAAAGAACCTGACCCTGGAAGACTTCGCCCCCAGAAGTGAACCTCAGGAACTTTCCATGTTGTGGCAGAACTTCTAAATGAAGTATAGAAGTGCGTCATAAGATCGATGGTGACCAGCCAAACGAGTTGTAGGGCTTGAGACACGACCGTCCTGACAGGCATCACCTTGGACTTGAACACCCACGGGCAGTTCAAGCTTTAAGATCTAAGTCAGACGCCACCCCTCACCCTCCATGGGAAACGGGAAGTATTTAGTGTAATAACCTAACTCTCTCTCTGGAAGGGGAACACATACCATGGCCCCTTTAACCAGGAGATTGAGTTTTTTTTTTTTTTTTTACATAAAAAAGAAATCCGGTTTACGGTAGTGAGAACACGCCGTTGAAACACGGAAAAGCGGCGAGTGAATTAAATTCTGACGCCCTTATAAGACCCACAGAAAGAATATATCTAGCAGAAGTTTCCACGCTGCCAGGATCTCTGAGATGGGTGTTATATTTTAACACTTCCTGTTGAGGGGTTGTCGAGTGTATCGCGTCCTGAATAAAATGCAGGAACAGCGAAAACACCCAATTTTGACGGAAGCCTCTGCAACCCGAAACACCAAGAGGTGGCGGGAATGGAGGGGCTTTGAGGGGGTACCGGGAGGGGTGAAGTGAAGCACGCGCCCCGTCCCTAGGAGAGCTACCCCCTAATCTAGGCGCAAGACCGTCAGGGTTTTCTGTTACTAGAAATTATAGTCCTGAGGTCTTGCTTCGGGGGCTGGCGAGACTGTCCCCAATCCCTGGGAGGAGGAGCACGACTCGCCACGCTTTGCTTTTGAGCCTCCCTTCAGTCAGGACCAAGGCGGGTCTGAGGCTTGCTCGTCAAGCGCAGAACCCACACTCAGGTCGTCCATGAGGTCAGCCTGGTACGCCTGTAAAACAGCATAGTGTGCAGAGCAGCACCAGCCTGACCTGCTGCTTGATAAGCCCTTCCCACTAAAGTGGAGGTTGTCCTACAAGGCTTTGAGGGGAGAGAGGGCTTCTTAAGTGACGATGCCGAGCCCGGCGAGAGATAGCCCGCAAGCGTCTCTTCGACCGGCGGCATCACTGAATACCCCCGTGCCTCAGCACCCACGATAGTCGAATATAATGACGTCGAGGTTATGTGAAAACGGGAAAAAAATAATAATAAATTTTTTTTTTTTTTAGGGGTTCTCCATGAGCGAAAAAGCTCTTCATGGAGGTTATCAAAGAAGGGAAGGGACTCCGTTAAAATCTATCCCCTAATTTGGAGGGTTTGGGGTCTCTTTTTCGCGTGGCCAGTCCAATCTGGCAGCCGCACGAGTAACAACATCGAGCAATTCCTCCATAGATTTTTTATCGCGGACGGAAAGCTCGGAGGCGGGAAGAGAATCGCGATCCACCTCATGATCCGAAGAAGCGTCGGAACGCGCTTCGAGATCATGTGAAGGACCAGCTGGGTTTGGGGAGAGAGCGAGAGAAAGTGATAAATCTGTCTCTTGCTCCTCTGCCAAATCCATGCAAGAGCCCCACGAACTATCTTTTTTTGTTTTTTTTTTCGTGAGTGCTGACTCCCGGAAGCAAGCGAGGCGAGAACAAAGCACTCTACCTGTTAAAGCAAATCGCAGTGCTCGCACTCGCCCTGCTGCAACGCGAGAGCAGCGTGCTCTTACCCCCCAAACAAACACAGCAAAAACGTAAGCAGTGTTTGCGGCTTTCAGTCATTCTCTCTTTTTTTTAAGATATATATATATATACACTCACCTAAAGGATTATTAGGAACACCTGTTCAATTTCTCATTAATGCAATTATCTAATCAACCAATCTCATGGCAGTTGCTTCAATGCATTTAGGGGTGTGGTCCTGGTCAAGACAATCTCCTGAACTCCAAACTGAATGTCAGAATGGGAAAGAAAGGTGATTTAAGCAATTTTGAGCGTGGCATGGTTGTTGGTGCCAGACGGGCCGGTCTGAGTATTTCACAATCTGCTCAGTTACTGGGATTTTCACGCACAACCATTTCTAGGGTTTACAAAGAATGGTGTGAAAAGGGAAAAACATCCAGTATGCGGCAGTCCTGTGGGCGAAAATGCCTTGTTGATGCTAGAGGTCAGAGGGGAATGGGCCGACTGATTCAAGCTGATAGAAGAGCAACTTTGCCTGAAATAACCACTCGTTACAACCGAGGTATGCAGCAAAGCATTTATGAAGCCACAACACGCACAACCTTGAGGCTGATGGGCTACAACAGCAGAAGACCCCACCGGGTACCACTCATCTCCACTACAAATAGGAAAAAGAGGCTACAATTTGCAAGAGCTCACCAAAATTGGACAGTTGAAGACTGGAAAAATGTTGCCTGGTCTGATGAGTCTCGATTTCTGTTGAGACATTCAGATGGTAGAGTCAGAATTTGGCGTAAACAGAATGAGAACATGGATCCATCATGCCTTGTTACCACTGTGCAGGCTGGTGGTGGTGGTGTAATGGTGTGGGGGATGTTTTCTTGGCACACTTTAGGCCCCTTAGTGCCAATTGGGCATCGTTTAAATGCCATGGCCTACCTGAGCATTGTTTCTGACCATGTCCATCCCTTTATGTCCACCATGTACCCATCCTCTGATGGCTACTTCCAGCAGGATAATGCACCATGTCACAAAGCTCGAATCATTTCAAATTGGTTTCTTGGACATGACAATGAGTTCACTGTACTAAAATGGCCCCCACAGTCACCAGATCTCAACCCAATAGAGCATCTTTGGGATGTGGTGAAACGGGAGCTTCGTGCCCTGGATGTGCATCCCACAAATCTCCATCAACTGCAATATGCTATCCTATCAATATGGGCCAACATTTCTAAAGAATGCTTTCAGCACTTTGTTGAATCAATGCCACGTAGAATTAAGGCAGTTCTGAAGGCGAAAGGGGGTCAAACACAGTATTAGTATGGTGTTCCTAATAATCCTTTAGGTGAGTGTATATAATATTTTCTAATCAGAAGAGAAAAATATTCACTGCACACTGTCTAACCAATTCTAACTCCTAACAGAGTAAAGAAAGTTTTGACAGGGTTTGTAAAACACACAGAAACAGAATAGCTCTGAAAAAAGAGTTTCTGACGACACCTGGTGACGTATCCATTTATAGCCTGGCAGCAGGTGCATCTAATGATTACATCAGCTGAGGCTATAAATTCCGGTCAATGTTCATTGACGTGTTGCACACACTATTTCAGCTCTGTCAAAATTAGGGTTGTTCCTCGTAGCGCTTAGCAGCGCAGCATCATAGTGAAGCTTTTTGTAAAGGGAACAGGCAATTACAATCATCATGTGTCGTCCAGTAGTTGCTCAGGAAAACTGTGGATCTGCTGATGATGCATATGATTATAATATAACAGATGATCACTCACCGACGACAGTAAATGACACTTCATCACTCCAGGGTGTCCAGATTTGTGTAGATGTGCTGAAAGTCAAACACTTGCATGTATTGCTGTTCATTGCAGTAATCTTGAACTCTTTCTCATTAAAGTCTTGAACATCAACACCATCACAAAACCATCTGTATGTCCAGTGTGTCACATCTGTCCCCTGTACATCACATGTGAGAGTGACCGTCTCTCCTCTGAATATCGGTGATGTTTCAGGATTTACAGTCAGAACAGATTTTCTATCTGTAAGAAACAGAAACAAACACACAACTCTCACTTTACAAAACACAAATGTTGCATCCAGAGTTATAAACACACACACTCACACACACACACACATGTTGTGTGTGTGTGTGTGTGTGTGTGTGTGTGTGTGTGTGTGTTTATAACTCTGGATGCAATCAATGCATCAATGCACACACACACACACACACACACACGTTGTGTTTCCATGTTTTATGGGGACTTTCCATAGACATAATGGTTTTTATACTGTACAAACTTTATATTCTATCCCCTAAACCTAACCCTACCCCTAAACCTAACCCTCACAGAAAACTTTCTGCATTTTTACATTTTCAAAAAACATCATTTAGTGTGATTTATAAGCTGTTTTCCTCATGGGGACCGACAAAATGTCCCCACAAGGTCAAACATTTCGGGTTTTACTATCCTTATGGGGACATTTGGTCCCCACAAAGTGATAAATACATGCTCACACACACACACACACGTGTGTTTCTGCTTTAAGTTCATGTGTACAAAGTGTTTCACAGTGAAATTAAATTGATTGTTTATTTAGGATCAGTGTTCAGTTGACATATGGTGGTCAGTATAATGTTACATATATTCATCACATTTACTCACATTTCATGGAAGTTGTTTTTTTGACAAAAAAAGCTTTTTTTAATATGAATCAATGTTTCTCTCACTACTTTAGCGTAACTCCAAACATATTTAAAAACAAATTCAGAGGACACAGTTTGAGCATTGATTAATTTTCCATATTACAAGTGCAAATGCAATCATGTGATCGTCTCACTCGTCTCCCGTGATTTAATTGTCATCTGAACACATTTTATCATAGAGGATATGTTAAAATAAACTTCACCCTGATAAACAATTGCTGTCTGAATAGAGCTCAAGATGACATAAAAAAAATATAGTTTGTGTGTGTGTGTGTGTGTGTGTGTGTGTGTTTGTGTGTGTGTGTTATGTATCTACATGTTCGTGTGTGTGTATGTGTTTTATGTATCTACATGTTTGTGTGTGTGTTTATGTATCTAGATGTTTGTGTGTGTTATGCATCTACATGTTTGTGTGTGTGATGTTGCTACATGTTTGTGTGTGTGTTATGTATCTACGTGTGAGTGTTTGTGTGTTTGTGTGTCTTGGAATCTACATGTTCCCTGTCTGTCACTCTCTTGAAGTTGTGTCGGAGAAGCGACACTAGGGGTCTCTCTTGAGCGTCTAAAATGCCTCTGATCTATGGAAAAAGGCCAATGAGAAGGTGGCAGACAGTATTTGCATACCCCGCCCCAGACATACGGGTATAATGGTGAGGAAATACTATGAGTTAATTCAGAAATTTTCTCACACCTGTTCCTGTATTCCTCTGACTTTCTGCATGCTGTTGGATTGACGGCTCATTACAGCGGCTTCCTCCTTCCTTGCACGCAGTGCAATTTGCCCCTGGGCGCTTCGATAGCGCAGAGAAAAAACTCTAAAAGTGTTATTAAAAGAGTGATTTTCTTAAAAGAGTATATTTCACTAAAAGAGCAATACACAGCGGCATTGAATGTCCTTTTCAGGACGCGTCTTTCTTCCGCCCCTGTGTAGTTCCTGGATGCGGTAGAATGCTCTCCGCTTCAGACGGCCACAGTCGTTATCTCCCGTCCGTGCTCGAGGCAACAGCGGCTCGCCTTATAGCCAGCCTGCCTATCCTCTGGAGCTCGAGGTGGATGAGCTCGTTGCTGCATCGGAGAGCATGGTATCTGACGAGGATGACTCCCCTGGGCTGTTGCCTTCGGGCCAGCACGCCCAGGCTGAGGCTGACGCTCAGATGACCAACATGCTTTCCCATGCCGTTGCCAGCGTGGGCTTCGACTGGAACCCTCCATCCTCCCAAAAGCCATCGCCATTGGATGACTGGTTCCTGGTGTCTGGGGCCGCTCACAGCCATGACCCCCTCCGGTCCCATTTTTGCCGGAGGTGCATGATGAGCTGACGTCATCATGGAGAGCACCCCTCTCCGCTCGTCAAAAAGCCACTCGCTCATCCGCTCTCGCTACCCTCGACGGCGGAGCGGCCCACTGGTATACGGTAATTCCCCTGGAGGATAGGGCTGTTGCGCTCCACCTGTGTCCCGGAAACCCTACCACCAGGCGGTGTCGCCCTGTGCTGCCTTCCAAGGCCTATAGGACAACATCCTCGCTGACCACGAAAGCCTACAGTGCCGCCAGACATGCCGCTTCCGCCCTGCACACCATGGCCCTCCTGCAAGTTTACCAGGCCAAGGTGCTCAAAGAGCTGCACACGGGTAGCCCTGATCCCTATGTGCTGCAGGAACTGCGCTCAGCGACCAATCTCGCCCTTAGAGCCACGAAGGTCACAGCACAGTCACTCGGGCAGGCGATGGCCACGCTTGTGGTTCAGGAACGTCATCTGTGGCTGAACTTGGTCGAGATTCGTGAGACCAACAAGACTCGCTTTCACGATGCCCCAGTCACCCAGTTCGGCCTCTTCGGCGACACCGTCGAGGACTTCGCCCAGCAGTACTCCGCGGTGAAGAAACAGACGGAGGCCATCTCTCACATCCTGCCCTGCCGCAAGTCTGCCGCCATGGGCCATGCCCCGTCTGCTTGCCGAGGGCTGCTCCGCCTCAACCTGGGCCCAGCTCTCAGCCCACGCGTCGTGCGCCCCCGCAGGAAGCAGACGCCCCCCATCTCACAGACCCCCTCGAGGACCCAGAAGGCTCCCAGGCCCTCCTGAGACGTTCAACCCAGAGCCCGAGATGTAAGTTCCGGAGATGGTAAGACCACTCCGTCCCCCGGTGGAGGGCCAGGAGAAGAATCTTTTGTTGAATTCATTTCAAATTCCCTTTCAAAATTCTCATGCAAAAACACATCTTAACTTGCTTCCGGCATCTAGATTGGTTCGCAGCGGTAGACCTGAAGGACGCGTACTTCCACGTCTCAATTCTGCCTCGACACCGACCCTTTCTACAGTTCGCGTTCAATGGCCAGGTGAATCAGTACAAACTCCTCCCCTTCGGCATGTCTCTGTCTTCACGAAAGTCGCAGAGGCAGCTCTTTCCCCCCTCCGAGAAGCCAGCATCCGCATACTCAATTACCTCGACAACTGGCTCATTCTGGCACACTCACGAGAGTTACTATGTGCTCACAGAGACCAGGTGTTCAGTTCCCTCAGTCACTTGGGGCTTCAGGTGAACTGGGAAAAGAGCAAGCTCGACCCGGTTCAGAGCATCTCTTTTCTAGGGATGGAGTTAGACTTAGTCTCAATGTTAGCATGCCTCACCAACAAGCATGCACAGTTGGTGCTGAGATGCCTCACCAATTTCAGGCCAGGCACAATGGTCCCTTTAAAACAATTTCAGAGGCCCCTGGGGCATATGGCATCCTCCGCGGCGGTCGTGCCGCTGGGATTGATGCATATGAGACCGCTTCAGCACTGGCTTCAGAGTCGAGTCCCGAGACGAGCATGGCGCTGTGGAACGCACCAGGTAAAGATCACCCCCTGCCTGCCGCCAGACATTCAAACCCTGGACAGACCACTGCTTTGCAAGGGCAGGAGAACCCTTGCAGCAGGTGTCCCGAAGCGTCTTGGTCACAACCGACGCCTCCAGATTGCGTTGGGGCGCGTATGCAACGGGCATATAGCTGCGGGCAGCTACGGTTCGGCACGGCGCAGGTAGACCTGTTCGCCTCCCGAGAGACCTCCCACTGCCCGCTCTGGTATGCCCAAACAGAGGCTCCCCTCGGGGCAGACGCGCTGGCACACAGCTGGCCAATGGGGCTGTGCAAGTACGCATTTCCCCCAGTTAGCCTTCTTGCACAGGTGCTGTGCAAGGTCAGGGAGGATGGGAACAAGTCACTCTAGTGGCCCCCTATTGGCAAAGTCTTTGGGTAAGCACGACTTGATTATCAAGTTCCTATGAGGTGCCCGGAGGTTAAATCCCTCCTTGCCAAGCCTGTTCCACTCCTGGGATATCTCAGTGGTCCTATCGGGCCTTCAGAGACCCCCCTTCGAGCCGCTAGAATCAGTTGGACTCAGGGCCCTCTCCCCGAAGACGGCCTTGCTGATTGCGCTCGCCTCCATCAAGAGGGTCGGGGACCTGCAAGCGTTCTCTGACAGCGACACTAGCCTGGAGTTCGGTCCGGCAGACACTCATGTGATCCTAAGACCTCGGCCAGGCAACGTGCCAAGGTTCTTACCACTCCCTTCAGAGACCAGGTAGTGAACCTGCAAGCGCTGCCCTGGGAGGAGGCAGACCCAGCCCCTTTCGTTGCTGTGTCCGATACGTGCTTTGCCCGTTCCCAGGCTTGGCAGCATCGTCTTGTTCCCCCCTTTCAAGGGTAAAGAACCAGAAGGCTTTCGACGATTATATGGGGCGTTGGGGAAGGGTACATGCAGCCTGATACAGCTGGTTGCTTTGTCACATAAAATACCTTTCCGCTCCTGTGTGAGCAGTACACGTACATGGATCAGTGCATTGTGTGATTTAAATTTGACCCCTAGTGACGGGGAAGGTCTTGTTTATTTATGTAACCTCCGTTCCCTAACGTCGCTGAGCCAAGCCACTGTTGCGGCTGGACCACTGTCGGCTCCTCAGTAAGATTCTGAATGAAACAGATGTATTTCCCTGCCTTTATACCCATATGTCCGGGGGCGGGACATGCAAATTCTGTCTGCCAATTTCTCATTGCCTTTTTTCATGGATCAAAGATGTAAACGTTGCTCAAGAGAGACCCCTAGTGTCGCTTCTTCGACACAGCATCTCGTTACCTCCATCAGGGAATGGAGGGTACATACGTAACCTAGACGTTTGTGTGTGTGTGTGTGTGTGTGTGTTATGTAACTACATTTGTGTTTGTGTGTGATGTATCTACATGTTTGTGTGTGTGTGTGTGTTTGACATATCTACATGTTTGTGTGTGTGTGTGTGTGTAAGATGTACCTAAAAAAAAATTTGTGTGTGTGTATGTGATGTATCTACATGTTTGTGTGTATTTGTGTGTGTGTGTGTGTTTGATGTATCTACATGTGTGTGCATGTGTGTGTGTGATTTATCTACATGTGTGTGTGTGTGATGTATCTACATGAGTGTGTTTGTTTGTGTGTTTGTGTGTGTGTGTTAACTATCTACGTGTGTGTGTGTGTGTGTGTGATGTATCTACATGTTTGTGTGTTTGTGTGTGTGTGTGTGTGTGATGTATCTACATGTTTGTGTGTGTGTGTGTGTTTGTGTAATATGTAGCTACATGTTTGTGTTAGTGCATTTGTGTGTGTGTGTGTTATGTATCTATATTTGTGTTTGTGTGTGTGTGTGTGTTTGTGTGTGATATATCTACATGTTTGTGTGTGTTTGTGTTTGTGTGTGTGATGTATCTACATGTGTTTTTGTGTGTGTTTGTGTGTGTGATGTATCTACATGTTTCTGTGTGTGTGATGTATCTACATGTGTATTTGTGTGTGTGATGTATCTACATGTTTCTGTGTGTGATGTATCTACATGTTTGTGTGTGTTTGTGTTTTTGTGTGTGATGTATCTACATGTTTGTGTGTGTGTGATGTATCTACATGTTTGTGTTTGTTTCTGTTTGTGTGTATGTGTGTGTGTGTGTGTTTGTGAGTGTGATGTACCTACATTTTTGTGTGTGTTTGTGTTTTTGTGATGTAACTACATATTTGAGTGTGTGTGTGTGTGTGTGTGTGCGTGCGTGCGTGCGTGCGTGTGTGTGTGTGTGTGTGTGTGTGTGTGTGTGTGAACTAACAATAGATGATATAAAATTAATGATGCGATTAATTGATGAATGGGTCAGGAATCTTTACGTATTATAGATCATGTTTATTAATTTTTGTGTGACCAGCCCAATAATAACCTGCAATTGGACTACATACCCCTAGGGGTCACCCTTGTGAATATGTGTGGTGAAGTATCCAAAAGAGAGCTTGATGTAGTGTCCCGTTTTAGAGATCCCTGTGCGCAGGTGTCAGCTGCTGTGTGTGTGTGTGTGTGTGTCGGAGTGGAGAGAAGTGCCATTTTTGAGGAATAGAGTGAGTGCTCACTCGGGTTGTTTGAGTGAGTTCATTGGGCAGTCGAAATATTCAACTGTTGCACCGAACTTATGTTTCACCGTGTGCAAGAGATCTTCATGGGGCAAGTTTGAAGAACCCTCCATTACGGAGATTGAGTGTGAGTGTTCATTTAATATGTTTGTTTAGAGTTATTTGTGCTATTTGTTACATTTAATGTTGTGATTTCTGAGGGGGAAGTAAATGATTCTTCTTTCTCCTGTGACAAATGATGTTAGAGGGGAGAAGCGAGACACGCGAGCGTACACGTCAGTTATTAGTCACGTGACTGTTCTTGTGTGGTGCAGCGCTTCATAAAGTGAGTGTCATTTATTCTGTTCTCTATGACAAATGCTTTTATTGAATATGTTTTATTTTTCTACAAAACAGTAAAAGCCACTACCGTTGTTTATTAGGGGTTCAATTACTTCCATAAATAGTTTTGTGTAATTTGTTTCACTTTGGGATATCTGTAACTCCTTTTGGGAATTTGTGAAGTGATGCTGATGTAAAACAATACTCTACTGAGTCATCTAAAAGGTGAAAGATACATAGCTTGACTTTAATTCTTGTTTGTTTTCTTTGTTATTTTGGAACATTGTATTTCAGATATACAAGTGTTGTGAATATTGGCATCCTATTATATTATATCTTTGATTTGTTTTTTATTTTGCTGCTGTTGTGAGTTTTGGTGTAACACGTCTACACACAAACGGGAACCACAGACATTGTCTTTCTCAAGCGCGGTCGGAAATAAAGAATCCATCTTAGATATCTTGCTGTGTCTGTGTCTCTTTAAAAGGAAGCACGTTCACACGGCCACATATGCATTCATTTATGTAGTACTTGGAAATAAGTTTGGATTCACTGTGGACATAATATGAAAGAGAAATGGACTGATTGTTCTGTCATATTGACTGCAGCAGTGCACATGTTAAACCTTACCTGTGCTGGACTTTAGTTTTTAATCTGACATCGTGGAAAGTCTGATATTCTCACTTTATGATCATTTTTGATGATGAATATGATATAATTTGTGGATGTTCTGTCGGCAGGTTCCTAATAAGAATAACAGCTTGATGTCATGACTCTGGATTTGTGTGTTTTAAACATGTTCAATAAGTTTGATTAAAATGATAATAGCAGAGATCATTATTATTCAGGAGGATTGTGGATGATTGTCTTCAGTGCTGGAATAAATCAGTCGCTACATCTGAAATGTTTTCAACTCATTTTATACTAAGACAACTTTTAATGTTTTATATTCTTTCACAAACAATATTGAAAGACTTTTACTTCATTAAAAAACTCTTTGCGGATGTAACTTTTAACATATTTTAAAGTGTATCCCGTGTATTCTGATGCACACATGGATGTCTGTGGGAGAAACACCGGATGTCCACTGACTCTAGAACCCCCCCTGTGAGATGAGCGTTTAATGTTTTATTGACAGTTCATATCATTCACTAATTTGAGTTGTTATGACAGAAAACAACTTCACAAGTTGAGCCTGAAAGTCATTTTTACTCCAAATATCACTTAAATGTTTGTTGTTCTCCGTCTGAATCGCTCGTTTCGGTAGTTTTTACATTGTGTCTCGAGACCAGAAACACAAAACAGGCAATTACAATCATCATGTGTCGTCCAGTAGTTGCTCAGGAAAACTGTGGATCTGCTGATGATGCATATGATTATAATAACAGATGATCACTCACCGATGACAGTATATGACACTTCATTACTCCAGGAAGTCCAGATTTGTGTAGATGTGCTGATAGCAAAACACCTGCATGTATTGCTGTTCATTGCCGTAATCTTGAACTCTTTTTCATTAAAGTCTTGAGCATCAACACCATCACACTTCCATCTGTATGTCCAGTCTGTCACTTTTGTCCCCTGTACATCACATGTGAGAGTGACAGTCTCTCCTCTGAATATCGGTGATGTTTCAGGATTTACAGTCAGAACAGATTTAGGAATCTCTGTAAGAACCAGAAACAAACACACAACTCTCACTTTACAAAACACACATGTTGCATCTACAGTTTAATACACACTCTCTTTCTGCTCAATTCACTCAATAAAAAAAATAAAATAATCGTTTATACTATTTTTAAAATGTACACATTTTAATTTCACGACAAATTTTCATCCAATTTAATTAAGTAATCTTTATCAAACTTGATTAATAAATATATTCCAGTTTTATTTTATTATTATAATAAAATGGCTGAAGAACATTTGTAGTGAACGTCTTGAGATCGCTGAACCCAGTCTAACTGGTTTGGCTGTCAGGGGCGGGTTTACGATTTCTGAGGGCCCAAGCAACTGATTAACCCAGTGCCCCATTTTGTGGGGCACTGGGAAAATGTTTGCTTAAAAAAATAAATAAAACTGATTTTAAATCTTAATTTCAAATTCATAAATTCAAAGTTGTAGAAAAGTACATTCAAAAGGTTTATGAAATAAAACCTTGTTAAAGATAATTAATGCATGTTTTCCAGTTTGTCCACATTACAGTGATAAAAAAGCAATAATTACCTACATATATTTTTACAAAACACTTTTTTTTCCTTTTTTTATGAACAGTGTGTGCAAAACCTACTATCTGTTATTCACCATTTTGCATAAGACTGTATTTTATATTAGCACCGTAGGCAACATTCGTAATGTAACTAGGGATGCAACTAAAGATTATATTGATAATCGATTAATATAATGATTATTAGAATGATTATTAGCCACTGCATCGGAGGGCGTCCTGGCGGTGTAGGATGCGGAAGACTCGACCGGACTGCCGCCTTCGGGTTTTGCGGCCGCTGAACTCACTGCCATGCTTTCCCAGGCCACCACGAGTGTCGGGCTTGAGTGGAAGCCAAGTCCCGCCCCTGACCACTTGCACTGGATGACTGGTTTCTCTGGTCGGCACGCTGCTCGCGGACCCGCCCGCCCCCAGTGCAGAAGAGTCACACTGCAATCCAGGACCACCACATTTTGCTGAACCTGGTCGAGATGAGGGAGGCAGACAAGGCATGGTTCCTTAATGCCCCCATCTCCCAGGCCGGTCTCTTCGGCAACACCGTCGAGGACTTCGCCCAGCAGTTCTCGGTGTTGTAGTAACAGACGGAGGCTACACCCACTCGCCCACGGTGTAGAGCCACCAGTAGGAGAGCAACACCCCCTGCCTCTCAGCCGGCCGCCAAGACGGGCCACCTCAGGAAGGAGCCGACTGCATTATCCCAGGAGATGGTATATAGACCACTCCCACCCCCGGTGGAGGGCCATGAGGTAAATCTTTGTTTACTTCTTTTTTGTTCGCCACATTGTCAAGAAAAGAGCATTCTCATCTCTCCTCAGGTTTGATCGCCGGTGTCGCCGGTCGCCGCCCCCGTGGCCTCCGAATGCCGGGAGATTACAGCACCAGCATTACGAATGCAGCCCCCTGCCTTCTCATGCCCTGCTGCACCACACCCATGTCCCCAGCCGGCTGCTGGTGATGAGTTTTGAGGATGCCCCGAGAGGCCTTCCTCATCGGCCACCGACCCGCCTGACGCTGGGCACACGAAGCAAGGTCAGTGCTTGGAGGTCCCCCTCAGCGCTCCGGCTTCGGGTTGGAGCCCTGCTCCCCGACTGGCTCAACCTAGAGATTGTAATATCTCATAAACGTATTGGGTGCTGCCCAGCCCTTTGCTCTGCAGATATCTGCTAGAGAGGTGCCATTGGCCAGTGCTCACGAGGAAGCCACAATCCTTGTAGAGTGTGCTTGTACAGAGCTCGACATTAAGGCTTGTCCGCTTGTCCGGGACAAGTGGATTTTTTGTAGGACAAGTAGAAGAGAAAATTAGTTGTCCGACCGGACAAGTTAAATTTCAAACAAAATAAAATGCCATGTTACTTCACGTTATGTGCCACTCATTACGTCTATTTTACAGATTTAATTTAATCGATTTGAAACTAACACATTTTTTAATAAACACAAGATTTTGACGCATATCCAAGGGTTTGTGCGGAGTGTGGAGCGCGCACTGCATGGAACAGAGGCGCGGGCGCGAACACTTGCGTTTTCCTATCAACAGTGGAAACAACTTAAATACTCTATCATTTCTGGTCATACTGAAAATAATAATACATAATTTGCAACTACTTTTATTTGTGTAAACTCACAATAACAAGAAAACGTGCTTTTGCAAAATAAAATAAAACAATCAGGCGCGCTTTCATGGTCTCCGTGAACTGAAACTGAACTGAAACAAAATATAGTCTATGTAACGTTAGGCTAAAGCTTGAAATGTCCACTTTTAAAGAACCAATTCGAATCGAAAGAAAATAGCCTAACGTTACCGTCTGATTATGCAATCCATATGAATTTCTCTCTAAAGGCGCATCCGCTTTACATCGGAGATGGAGGTATATTTCCAGCAAACACTGATTTAGAAAACATTAAAATGCCTCGTTATTTTTTCAGGTTATAAACTGACTGTTTATAAATCACCTATAGCCTAAATTACCCCTCTGTATATGGTTCGAGAGTATGGCTCTTCTCATTCAGCACTGCGGGAAAAATATCATTACCGGGTTTGGCCAATTCTAGCGGTTTTTGACGAGGTTTTGGGCTGGAAAACCTTGCTGGCAGCAGTGGTGGAGAGTTATGTTTCTTCAGGCTCCGCAGCCCGGCCAAGCGCCAGGAAAAGCTCCAAAAACAAGAAGTCACCTTAAACCAACAACATACGAATTAAAATGGGAACTAAATTTTTTAACCAAATGGAAAGATGAATTCGACTGGGTTATTTATGAAGACGGAGTAATGTTCTGTGGCGTCTGTCGGGCGCAACCCAACCTGGCTGACAAGTAAGTGATGTTAGCTAGCTAACTTAGCGTCGGCAGCTGTGTAGCTACTGTAAGCAAGCATTAAAGCATTAGTTCACCTCAAAATGAAAATTCCATCTAATTTTCTCCTCCAACTACAAAATCGTCCGACTTCTTTTTTTTATTTTATAATTATTAATAAAAAAATAATATTTTGTGACGTTTCCAACGTCGCAGACCAGCACAAGACCAACAATTGTGGTTATAAAAAGTATAAATATTTTTTTTTTTTAGAAAATGAACGATCGTTTCGCTAGATAAAGACCCAATTCCTCAGCTGGGAATGTGCACAGCCCTTTGAAGCACTTCAAAGCCCTTTTAAACTGCATCGATTTGGACTTCAACGTGTTGTTAAGCTTAATCATATTTATTTAGGCATATCATATCAGTTAATTGCCTAGGCATTGTTTCTAATTTAAAATCATCTATTATTTAGATTTCATTTCAACTTTATTTCAATTGCTGAGCAATGGTTGCGCTTGAAGTCCATTGTGTGGAGAAAAATCCTGAAATGTTTTCCTCAAAAAACTTAATTTCTTTTCCACTGAAGAAAGAAAGACATGAACATCTTGGATGGCATTGGGGTGAGTAAATTATCATAAAATTTTCATTTTGAGGTGAACTAATCCTTTAACAGCATTTGTATTGGTTGTACAATGTACATAGTTAAATATTACTACTAGCCATTTGCCTACTTTAGCAAGTCACAGTATTTCCAAGCCCTGATAATGTACGAACTGTAACTGAGATGACGCAGTAAATAATTCCTCTTTCAAGTAACTGCACGGTCTGTATGTTACCAAAGGATCTTGGGACGAAGCTGCAAAACAGTACATAACAGAAATTGTGTAAATGTTTTAAATGCTTTCAATGGTTTGTTCGAATTCTGCATTAGCAAAACACAAAAAAATAAATGAAATTATAAATCTTTACCCGGGCAAGTGACTTTTGTGCAAGGACAAGTGAAACATAAATTTACTTGTCCGAAGGACAAGTGCCTCAAAAAGTTAATGTCAAGCCCTGTTGTATTCCCAAAGGGGCAGGCACGGCCTGGGCCTTGAATTCCAAAGTGATGGTATCCACAATTCAGTGGGCAAGCTTCTGTTTTGAGACAGCGTTCCCTTTCCGCTGTCCACAAAGCTGAAAAAAGCAGCTCAGAGCTTCTAAAGCACTGTGTAAGATCCAAGTAGATCAGCAAAACACGCACCAGACACAGCAACATGGCAGGGCTGGGTCTGCCTCCTCCCAGGGCAGTGCTTGCATGCTCACCACCTGATCCCTGAAGGGGTTCATGGGAACCTTGGGCACATAGCCCGGCCAGGGTCTCAGGATCATGTGAGAGTCTGCTGGACCAAACTACAGGCAAGTATCACTGATAGAGAACGCTTGCAGGTCCCCAGCCCTATTGATGGAGGTGAATGCAATCAGGAAGGCCATCTTCAAGGAGAGGGCTTTCAGCTCAACTAACTCTAGCAGCTGAAACAGGGCTCTACGAAGGCCCAGGATGACCATGGGGAGATCCCATGAGGGGAATAGGTATGGTCTAGGAGGATTCAGCCTCCGGGCACCTCTGAGGAACCTGATGATCAGTTTGTGCTTCCCTAGGGATTTACCCTCCACTGCGTCTTGTTGTGCCGCCATGGCACCTTCAAGGTGGAGGGGGACAGTCGCCCTTCCAGCCTCTCCTACAGGAAGGAAAGCACTGACCCAACTGCACATCCGGGGGGGGTCTTCACCTCGAGAAGAACACCAACTCATGAACAAACGGCACCTCAGGGCATAAAGCTGCCTCATAGAGGGACCCTGGCCTGAGTGATCACGTTTACCACTGCCAGTGGCAGATCATTTAGGTCTTCCGCATCCCATCCAAGGGCCAGATGTGGGTTGAGGTTCCAGAGGTCTGGGCGCAGGTGCCAGATGGTGCCCCGTTGCTGAGAGAGGAGGTCCTTCCTCTGGGGAATCTGCCAGGGAGGTTCTGTCACGAGGAGCATGATGTCTGGGTGTATTTGCGCAGCACCTGGGGCCATCTGTGTGCCAGCATGTCTGTCCCAAGGGAGGCTCCCATCAGGGAATGTGAGAGCAGGCAGTGGGAGGATTCCCAGGAAGTAAACAGGTCCACCTGTGCTTTGCTTAATCAACTCCAAATCAGATGGACCACCTGGTGGTAGAGTCTCCAATCTCTGCTAAGCATCACCTGCCGTGAAAGTGCATCCACTGTGGTGCCCACCTCAGTCGCTGCTGACTGCAGAGGAGGAGATGGCTTGCGAGTTGTGATATGCGACTAGAACTTAAGCTGCCTTGGTGATTTATATACGCTACCATCCCTGTGTTGTCCGTCCAGACCAACGTGCTTGCCATGGATCAATGGCAACAGCCTCCACGGGGGAGCAGTACAGCCAGCAACTCAAGGCAGTTGATGTACCAACACAGCCAAGGTCCTGTCCAGGAGCCAGCGGCTGTGTGCACATTGCACACGGTGCCCCAGCCTAATTTGGAGGCATCTGTCATGACCATCTGTCCAAGGGCTAAACAAGTGGAGGCAGACCAGCATGATAGCCACGCGATGTGTGCCGTGACACCATGCCCATCTCAGGACTTGAGTCTGAAGCCAGTGCTGAAGCTGTCTCATATGCATCAACCCGAGCAGCGTGACTGCCACCGAGGATGCAATATGCCCCAGGAGCCACTGAAAGAGTTTCAGTGGAACAACTGTCCTCCACCAAACAATCGTTCTGGGGAACGGGAGGTCCGCTGGGATTTACACAGGCAAAACCGTGCCTATTGGAATCCACAAATCGCCTCCAGCGCCAGCTGGGCCAGCCTTCTACCTACGGGTATGAGTCGGCTGGACTGGAATACGCCGTATATCCCACAGCATACGCTTCTTCAAGGTGAATGGACTGGCAGTGGAATTCAGCTCGCTGACACACAACCACTCTGCTCTGAAGAAAAAGTCTGAATGAGTGGTTGAGTGCCAGCTCTTTTTATACCCATATGTCCGGGTGAGTGGCATGCAAATTCCACTAACCAATTCTCATTGGCCTTATATCAAAGATCAGAGGTGTTCGGGGCTCCCAAGAGTGACCCCTAGTGTCACAACAGCAACAAAATGTAATTGTAGGGTTCAAAATGTAATTGTGTAACTGGACATCAAATTGCAATTTTTGGTTGATGCATAGATGAATTACATAAATTTCACTACACTTCATTTCACTACACTTCCAATCAGTTAAGAAAACTTTGGAAATCAACTATTTAGTTTTTAATTGTGAGTTACCTGGAGTTGGTTCAGAGTAGCTGTTAGACATCAGCACTAAAAGTGAAAAAAAAAAATTCCATTAATTCAACACAACTCAAATACATATTAAAAACTGAAACTAAGTGTTTATGCTTAAAGTTTATTTTAGTTCAAATAAGTGTGTTCCCCGTCTGTCGCTCACTTCGACTTTGTGTCGAAGAAGCGACACTTGGGGTCTCTCGCGAGCACCTCTGAGAATCTATGAGATATACCTCTGATCTATGAAAAAAGGCCAATGAGAAATTGGCAGACAGAATTTGCATGTCCCGCCAACGGACATACGGGTATAAAGGCGGGAAAATACTTCTGTTTCATTCAGAAATTTTCTTCGGAGCCGATGGTTGTGTATGCAGCGAGCTGCGAGTCACACATCTGTTTATCTTACCTCTGAGCGATCTGCTGTTGGATCTATGGTGCACTTCAGCGGCTTTCCCCTTCTCTGCACGGCGGTGCAGTTTGCCCCTGGGAGCTTCGAGAGCGCAAACTAAAAGAGTTGTTTGTTAAAAGATGATTTTCCTCTAAAACAGCAATACACAGCGGCGTTGAACGTCCTTTTCAGGACGCGTATTTATAAAGATGGCCATCTGCCCCTGTGTAGTTTCTGGATGCGGTATAGTGCTCTACGCTTCAGACGGCCACAGGCACTGTCTCGTGGGTCTGGGCTGCGATCACACCGAGACAGCGTTTGTGGATGGTTCATGTTCTCACTGCGAGAACATGACCATGGCAACGTTGCGGTCGCGGCTTTCTTTCAATCGATGGAACGTCACTCCAGCCACCCCTCACGTCGATCCTTCTTCCCACGGGATTGAGGATGACACGGCTGGTGATGGAGGCGATATGTGGATGCCTTCGGGCCAGCATGCCCAGGCTGAGGCTGACTCCCAGATGTCCGACATGCTTGCCTGGGCCGCTGCCAGCGTGGCGTTGTACTGGAACCCTCCATCCTCCACACAGCCATCGTGGCTGGATGATTGGTTCCTTGGGTCTGCGCGCCACTCACAGCCACACACACACCCCCCCGGTCCATGAGGTGTTGCATGATGAGTTGACGACTGCATGAAGAGCACCCTCTCCACTCATCACAAAGCCCCTCTTTTATCCACTCTCACTACCCTAAACGGCGGAGCGGCCCACAGGTACACAGCGATTCCACAGGTGGATAGGGCAGTTGCGATCCACCTATGCCCCAAGAATGCCGCCACCTGGTGGGGTCACCCTGTGCTCCCCTACAAGGCATGTAGGACGCCAAAGCCTACAGCACCACCGGACAGGCCGCTTCAGTCCTGCATGCCATTGCAAGTCCACCAGGCCAAGGCACTCAAAGATCTGCACGTGGGTAGTCCTGATCCCGACGTGCTGCAGGAACTGCGCTCAGTGACCGACCTCGCCCTCAGGGTCACAAAGGCCACAGCAGGCGATGGCCACACTTATGGTTCAGGAACGTCATCTGTGGCTGAACTTGGTCGAGATGCCCCACTACGAGAAGCCGGCATCTGCATACTCAACTACCTCTACAATTGGCTCACGTTGGCCCACTCCCGAGTGTTACTATGTGCTCACAGGGACCAGGTGTTCAGGCACCTCAGCCGTTTAGGGCTTCAGGTCAACTGGGAAAGGAGCAAGCTCGCCCAGGTTCAGAGCATCTCTTTTCTCGGCATGGAGTTAGACTCAGTCTCAATGTCAGCACGCCTCACCAACGAGCATGCGCAGTCAGTGCTGGAATGCCTCGCTGCCTTCAGGCCAGGCACTGCGGTCCATTTAAAACTTTTCCAAAGGCTCCTGGGGAATATAGTGTCCTCCGCGGCGGTCGCGCCGCTGGGGTTGATGCATATGGGACCGCTTCAGCACTGGCTCCAGAGATGAGAATGGCGCCACGGCACACACCGTGTGATGGTCACCCCTGCCTGCCACCAAACATTCAAACCCTGGAAAGAACTCTGATTTCAGGCAGGAGTCCCTTTGCAGCAGGTGTCCCGACGCGTCCTGGTCACGACCGACGCCTCCAAATTGGGTTGGGGTGCTGTGTGCAACGGGCACGCAGCCGTGGGCCATTAGAAAGGGGCCCCGCTGCACTGGCACAACAACTGCCTAGAGTTGTTGACTGTATTCTTTGCCCTGCGGAGGTTTCTCCCGCTAGTTCAGGGCAAACACATCTTGATCAGATCAGACAGCACCACTGCGCTAGCATACATAAATCACCTAGGCAGCGTACGCTCCCGCTACATATCACAAATCACCCATTGTCTCCTCCTTTGGAGCCAGCAGCGACTTAAGTCGCTGCCGCGCCACTCATATCTCCAGCAACCTCTATGTGGTTGCGGACGCGCTATCACAACAACGCTTGCCCTGTGGAGAGTAGAGGCTTCACCCCCAGTCGGTCCAGCTGATTTGGGAATGGTTCGGCAAGGCTCAGGTAGACCTGTTCGCCTCCAAAGAGATCTCACACTGCCCGCTCTGGTATGCCTGAACAGAGGCCTTCCTCAGGGCAGATGCACTGGCACACAGCTGGCCCACTGGGCTGCGCAAGTACGCATTTCCCCCAGAGAGACTTCTTGCACAGGTGCTGTGCAAGTTCAGGGAGGACGAGGAACAAGTCACTCTACTGGATCCCTATTGGCCCACTGGGGCTTGGTTCTCAGATCTCGTACTCCTCGCGACAGCCCCTCCCCGGCAAATTCCACTGAGGAAAGACCTTCTTTCTCAGGGACGGGGCAAGCCCTGGCATCCGCACCCAGACCTCTTGAACCTCCATGTCTGGCGGGATGGGACGTGGAAGATCTAGCTGATCTACCACCTGCCGTCGTAGACACGATCAACCAAGCCAGAACCCCTTCTACCAGGCAACTTTATGCCCTAAAGTGGCACTTGTTCATGAATTGGTGTTCTTCTCGGGCCGAAGACCCACAAAGGTGCGCAATCAGGTTGGAGGGGAGGCTGTCCCCGTCCACCTTGAAGGTGTATGTAGCTGCTATCGCAATGTACGGGTGTCAGTGGCTCATTTTGCTCAACACAAGGGTAGAGGGGCACACAGTTGTCACGAGAGGGTGCACTTTTGACAAAAAAATACATAAATAAAAAATCTTCTCATGGCCCCGCCTGTCAAACGCCTACATAACCAATGCTATGGGCCGCCCCTGTTCTTCCTGTCCCCTTTGTTGCCACATTACAGGAAAATCGTTTGAAGTAGTCTAAATATCACCTTAATAATTATATGACATATTTAAGTCAAATTTCACAACAAAGTTTGTGATTATAGACTCTCAGCCAGATAATGAAGACAATATTACAACAATAGGGCCTCCTGCACATTACTCAAACATGTTCAATAAGATCAGCAGACAGACCGTAGATTAATAGAGAAGTTGAGAGCGATCTGAGAGCTCAAGATGGAGAGAGTCTATTTAAAGATACAGCACATACAACACCAACTCACGGAAACAGAAATATGTCTGATTCAACAGACAATCCAAAGATTATTACTATAAAATAAGATACAAGTATATAAAATATGAAGAGATGAAACACATCAAAGTTACAACATGTACACAAGTCCATCATCTTTCACATGAACACAGACAGATGCATTTGATCTGTAACACACAGTAATAACTGCAGTCTTCACTCTCATCATCACTATAACACAAAACATTATTTATAAATGAACAGAATAAAGAATACATGAACACTGAGACAGTAAATATACAGTATAGACCTGTGCACCCACATCACCATCATGTGTTTCACACACACACAAATAACAGAAGATAATATAGAATATAATAAAACACTCACAGAGTATAAGAGGCAGCACACTGGACTCCATACTGTCACTTTAATGAACTGTTTAAACTGTGCTGTCTGTCTAAACCAAACCCTTCCTGTGTTCAAACATCATTTCACACCTCAGAGACAGAAATAAAAGGGGCGATGCCCGATGCCAAGGGTCTACAGACCAATGCATGCAGAACACACAATAAGATATTTAACTTCTCTTTTCGTGCATTCAAGCTGTTGAAGATGTTCCTCTTTAATTTGAGCAAAGACTTGAACATGAACATCTAAACACACACATGCAAATCATGTCGACTGAATCAGACACAAGTGACTCTGCAGTGAAATAAATTCAGACTGTTTGTGATTCACAATAAGATTTAAACATGTTCATTTCTCCTCTAAAGGAGGTCTGAAGCAGAACAGTGAGAAGTGGAGCAACATTCAGGTCTTTCTGAACACAGAATGATTTATATGTTGGTAAATGAACTGAATCTGATCTTGTGCTGGAATTTAGAGCTTCATGAAACCAAAGACAGAAATCAATAAATATCTGTTGTTCCTCACACACTGGTAGAAACCACATATTTCTAAGAAGAGGGATGTACAAATAAATTGATGTGAATCTGCTTGTGGCAGCCTTCAGTACTTACTAATAAACCAATGATGCAGAAATGTATTAATATATTTTGTTCCTCCCACACTGAAACTGCAGATGAGAAACTGAGTAGAAGTCAAACCACAACTATGAGCTCATCTCTTTTATGAAACCACTAAAACAAAAGTAATATAAAATAAATATATTAACAACATGACAAAGTGTTTTAAACACAAAGTAAAAATCAATCAAACTTTAATTACATTAGTTTTCACACAATAACAGGATTGCAGTGGAAAATGCTGATAACGATAAATGGGACGAAAATTATAAATAGATTTATAGCATGTTTGTTACATATTTACTGTGCAACCAAAATCCCATAATAACCAGGAAATAAATGAAGATTTGCTGCATAACAGGGACTTTTAACTATAAACATGTCCAAAATACACAATGAACTTTTATTTTGAAATGTTGGTGAAAGATGAAACCCAGAGAGTTGAAACCACAACCACTACTGCACTGAACTCTTTCAGACTGAGTGTGTTTGATCACACGACTGGCGTCCCCTTGCCGGAGGTGAAATTCATCAATGAGGGCGTGGCCAGGATGTCAGTATGTCTCCTCAGGTCCATAATCCTCACATCAAAAATAGCAAATATGAGTATGAATAAGACTTAGGGCGTTTTCACACATGGCTCGTTTGGAGGGAAGTGCCGTGACACAGACGGTCTCGTTTAAATACTGTGAACAGAGTGTGTTGGTGCCGGTGCTTCTTTTTATCTGTCCGCCGTTCTCAAGTATCTCACCGCTGAGATTCTGGAGTTGGCCGGAAATGCCGCTCGGGACAACAAGAAGACTAGTATCATTCCCGTGACCTGCAGCTGGCAGTGCGGAACGACGAGGAGTTGAACAAACTCTTGTTCCACTCTCTAAACTCTTCCGGTCTGGCTTTATTATATATTTTTGTTCTTGTGTGTTTAGTGGTTTTGGAGTTTCACATAATCAACACTCACAAGTGTCATAAAGTGCTAGTCAAGAATAGTTTCTACTTCATGTGTTTACTTGCATTAAAAATGTCTAGCAATTATTTACTGAATGTCCTGAGATGTCACATCATTATAGATGAATTTTGTTTCTCTACTTTTTATTGCTAAAGCTTAATATAAAACCAGTGCTGGAGAGAACAAGCTTTGTGACAACTCGCCCCTGTGTCCCAATAACATTAAATGCAGTTGGTCACCACATGTACAGTTAATTATAGCTGATAACATTTCAACTTCTGCTCCATGTTGATCTTAAAATAAATCTTGTTAATACATCGAATATATAGAGTGAAATAAACTGCATTGATAAGATGAAAGCGAGAAATAAACACATGATGTGACTTTTGCTCCTCCTTCAGTGGTGTGTTTCTACTAGGTCCTGTAGGTGAATGTAAATATCTTCGCATCTTATTCCACTGAATATCAAACTTATCTTGTCTGGAAGAGGAATTTTGGTGAAAGGAGAAGTTAAGCAGTATCATCATAAAGTTTTGCGTGATAACAGTCAGGAAATCAAACCCGCTATTCGTCGTCTCGCTCGCCGTGTCGGTATCAAGCGGATCTCCGGTCTGATCTATGAGGAGACTCGCGGTGTGTTGAAGGTTTTCCTGGAGAACGTTATGCGTGATGACGTCACATACATTGAACATGTCAAGATAAAGACGTCACTGTCATATACGTTTTGTAAACGCTGAAACGACAGAGACGAACTCTGAACGGATTAAGAGGATAAACGACATTATTCTGGAGACACTAAACGCTTTAAAATTCACATTTTCTCACAGTAAATAGTCAATGTTTAAACGGTAGTTGTGCTTCATGTTTTCATTTCAAATGATCGGGACAAGAGAAGAAAGGAAAGTTAATCTGATCGTCAGTTTGAAACATGAGGTGATGGGCGGGACTTTCAATTCAAAGCTTTTGATTGGCTCGTTCCGCCCGCCATTCCAAGAGCTGTCCAATGAAATAATTTAGTGGTTTGATCCATGAAGACACGCGTCGACTCCTTTATAAATTAGCATAGAGGGAATAAAAACAGAGCGTCAGATGAATCTCATTGTGCAAGTGTATTTAGGATAATTTGTGGTTTTAAAGGTAAAGTCTGGTCACACCAAATATTGATTTAGCTTTTTTATGTTTACTGCACTTTGTATGAAGTCAATTGATAAATAAAAACCTATTTATTACATTATTTTTGAAAATGTCACACTTTACAGCATTTTCCAGAAATGCCTAAAACTTTTACACAGTTCTGAATATTAAACTTTTCATAAACTGTTTAAAGCAAATATCAAAGCTGATACATTGACACCATCTTCTGGTCAATGAAGGCAATAACAATAGAAAACAATATAACCCCAGATTATATTAACCCAGGGTTAAAAATGGTCCCACTATTTTAAGTGTGATTAATGCTCATGAGAAGATCATCAGATTTGTTTTATTTTATGTCAAAATGACAAAATTCTGAGAAACTTCAAACAAAACAATCAACTGATTGTGATTTGTGTACAAACCTTTTTTTCTTTCAGTGATTAAAAACTTGAGCATAAGTTCCAGCACTGCCACCTAAAAGACACAAATGAATAATAATAATAAAGTAAAAAGCTTCAGCTGTATTTGGCACATTCAGCGTGATCATTTGAACTGTAATTGTGACTTTTGAATGATGATATTATATGTGTGTTTCTCTCACCTCTGTCTGTGTTCTGCTTCAGATCAGAGTAAACAGTGTCTTCACACTCACTGCTTTTCCCTGATAGTGAACAACAGAGAGTCATAAACAACATCTGACTCATTATACAGATCTATAATAATTCATAATCTATGATACTATTAAGAGGATACAGCAGATACAAAACCTGACACACTCAAAACATGTATGTGTGTGTATTTTATTGAACATAAAATAAAATAAAATTCTTTTAAAAAATTTATTTTATAAAAATTCTTTTATAAAATAAAATTCTTTCATAAAATTATTTTACAGAAGCCGGGGTAGTCAAAACAAAGATGGCCGACGTGTAGTTGCACGATATACTTGGTGTCTCAATACCACCAGCAATTATGCAGTCAAACAACTTCTAAGAACATGTAAGAACATATAATTTGATCTGAACATTACTACCTATGACCTAAATTACCTGACCATTATACCAAACGCTCAAACATGCCTAGACCCTCTAAAAGTAAACCAAATGCCCCTGACCCAGCATCTGTTGAAGATTGCGGGGCTCTGACTGTGGCGTCCATCGCCAAACTTCTCGAAGAAAACCGAGAAGCATTAACACTGGACTTTAAAGAAACGTTTGCAAAGCTTGAGCATAAACTGGATCGAATTCATGATACTGTTGCAGCGCATTCAGAGACGATCGGCGAACTCGAGAAAAATGCAACTCAACAAGATTCACGCTTGGCAACACTGGAAGCAAACTGTGTCAAATTAAGTGACAGCAATACCAAGCTACTTGCGAAAGTTAGTGACTTGGAATCTCGGCATCGTCGACATCATATCAGGGTGGTTGGCCTACCTGAATCCATCGAAATACAGCAACAGCCGACAGTCTTTTACTCCAAAATGCTGGCCGAGGTGTTTGGACACATCCTGGATTCCCCGCCTGAGTGCGAATGGGCTCATCGAACTCCATCTGCCAAACCACAACCAGGTCAGAGACCGCGGTCGGTCATTATCCGGCTTCACAAGTACCTCGTAAAGGAGAAAATTATCCGTGAAGCTCAGGCCAAAAGAGGTCAGTTGATGTTCCAATCCCATCTCATCTCAGTTTACGAGGATTATCCACCTGAAATTGTGGCGCAACAGAAGGAATATAGAGAGGTGATGTCGGAGCTGTACAAACGCGGACTTAGACCAACGCTTCTATTCCCTGCCAAACTCTTTATCAAACTTAAGGAGGGAGGTAGGATGTACTTTTCTTTGGTTTCAGAAGCAAAGCAATATGTTAAGACATTGCCTTAAACTGGCTGGTTGGTGACCTTTGTGGTTATTTGAATAGGCTTTGAGAACTGTTTTTTTTTTTATATATTTTTTTTTCTATTCAAAACTGCTTTTATATCTTAAATAGGTGAAAAGACCTTATATGTTCATTGAGACTAACTCCTTGATTTTTTTTTTTTTCTCTTTTTTCTTTTTCTTGATGAACAAAAATTATTCATGTATACCTAGTGATTGACTAATTAATTATACTCATAAATGTGGGTGTTGAGATTACCATCAAATGGAACAAATGTGTCAGTTTGTGCCCTACATAAATCTACTTGTGGTTGTGAGTGGGTGTGGAAGTGTGGGTGTGTGTGGGCGTGGGTGTAAATGGAGCAAGGTGCCAAAGAGAGTGCATCTAGGCAAGTGTGTATGTATTTCTTTTGATTTTTTGTTGTACTTAGGATTGAATGCTTTATGTGTATATGCCTTATCATGGATGTTGGATGTAGGACTAGGTCTATCGCTTTTGGATGGGTTTGGATGAATTGGATGATCTTGATGGGGAGGTTCGGCATTGCAGTGACATTGGTGCATATCACTTGCAAGCAATATGACCTAGAAAATCTTAAATACTTAAGTATGAATAATAACTTTTCGGTGGTCCATATTAATATCAGAAGCCTAGCTAAACATTATGATCAATTAGTGTCAATGCTGTCTGCATCAGGTTGTAGTTTTGATGTAATTGCTTGCAGTGAAACCTGGTTAAATGATAGGTCATACTGTGATTCTTTTTAACCTTAAGGGCTATAAACTTTATTACAAGAACAGATTAGGTAGAATGGGTGGAGGTGTGTGTCTTTATGTTAAATCAAGATTCCTGGCCAATGTCTGTGACAATTTGGCCTTGGATGATGAACAAACAGATTCATTGTTTGTTGACATAAGTATTAATGCAACCAGTAATCTCATTGTTGGCATAGTGTATCGCCCCCCTGATGTGAACCCTATTACTTTTACTAGTAAATTTGAGGAAACTCTTTTTGATATCAATAGGAAAAATCACAACTGTATAATCCTTGGGGATTTTAATATTGACATCTCTAGGGATGGTCCTATTAAAAATGATTTCATGAACACTCTTCACTCCTCCTTTATACCAACCATTAATAGATATACTAGAGAAACTCACTCATCCAAGTCTATCATTGATAATATTATTACAAACATCCAAAATTCGAGGTTGGAGTCAGGTGTGGTTGTGACTGATATAACTGATCACTACCCAATCGTGTTATCTTTAAACCTGGCATCCAAACCTCCACTTAACCGCCATAAGATAAAGATCAGTGTCCTGAATGAGAGAACACTACAGCAGCTCTGTGATAACTTGGATAGTAAGGTTTGGACTAGTGTGTATGAAACCCGTGATCCTGAGACTGCCTATGACAGTCTAATTCAAGAATTAACGGAGTCCATCCACAATACTATTCCAATGAAGACTGTCATATGCAGAAATGATGACCATCACCCTTGGCTTACTAAAGGGATTCTCAATTCTATCAAATGTAAAAATAAACTTTATAAGCTCTATAGGAAAAATCCCAATGATGACAACAAAAGCAAATATTTTAAGTTTAGAAATAGACTCACTCATATTATGAGGAAGAGTAAACAAATTTACTATACTGAACATATAAATGCAGCCCAAGGTGACTCCAGAAGGACCTGGGCTGTGTTGAATAAAGTTCTAAACAGGGGCCAGAAGTCAGCTGTGTTACCTGAATGTTCGAATGACAATTCACCTTTATTAGCTGATAGTTTTAACGATTAATTTGTTTCATTAGGTGAAGATCTTGCCAAAAAAAATCAGACCTTCCAACGAATCCTCTTTTAGACACTATCTCTATGGAAATTACATGCAATCTTTCTTCATGAAACCTACTGACAAAATTGAAATTCATAAAATTATTACAGATTTGAAGAGTTCTCATACGGGAGGGGTTGATGGAATGTGTAGTAAAATTCTGATAGCTGTTGCAGACATAATAGCACAGCCACTTACACATTGCATTAACCTATCACTTCTGTATGGCATAGTGCCAAGTATGACAAAAATAGCCAGAATTACTCCAATTTACAAATCAGGTGACAAAAATAATATGGGCAATTATCGTCCAATTTCTGTTCTACCATCTCTATCTAAGGTATTAGAGAGAGTGGTACACATCAGGTTAAGTCATTATTTGGATAAGCTTCATATTCTAGTAAGATCACAGTATGGTTTCAGGAAAGAGAACTCTACCTTTATGACTGTTTTAGATCTTGTTGAAAAAATCAATGATTCTTTAGACCAGGGTGATTGTGGAGTTGGTGTTTTCCTTGATCTATCTAAGGCATTTGACACTATTGATTTTAATATTCTTCTAGATAAATTACATCATTATGGTGTTAGAGGAGTAGCACTTGACTGGTTTAAAAGTTACCTATATGGTCGGAAACAATATGTGATGATTAATAACCATATATCTCAAATGAAAGAACTTAAATACGGGGTTCCCCAAGGCTCAATATTGGCTAATTGCTTTGTTTGGTTTCCTGTGATCAGGGGCATCAGCAGATGAGGTCACATATTCAGATATTCATATTCAATATAGACGAGCATGGCACCACGGCACACACTGCGTCCTCACCATGTAGGCTTGTTGCCGCTCTCTGAGCCCCTGGTCAGACCTAGCTTTCTTATGGGCAGGAGTTCCCCTAGGCCAGGTCTCCAGGCACGTCGTGGTCACGACAGATGCCTCCCAACAGGGCTGGCTCGCCGTATACAGCGGGCACTCAGTCGCCGGTCCTTGGACTGGCCCGCGTCTGCGTTGGCACATCAACTGCCTTGAGTAGCTGGCAGTACTACTTGTCCTGAGGAAGCTTTTGCCGTTGATCCGGGGCAAGCACGTGTTGCTCTGGACGGACAACACAGCCACGGCGGCGTATATCAACCACCAAGGTGGTCTATGCTCTCGCCGCATGTCACAACTCGCCCGCCGTCTCCTCCTTTGGAGTCAGCACCGACTCAAGTTGCTGCAACCCAATCACATCCCTGGCTACCTCAACAGCACAGTGGACGCCCTGTCGCGGCAGGTTACATCCAGGGAGAATGGAGGACCCATCCCCAGGTGGTTCAGCTGATCTCGAGTCGATTCGGCCAAGCACTGGTAGACCTCCCATTGCCCACTTAGGTACTCTCTGACCGAGGCCTCCCCTCGGCACAGATGCCTTGGCACAAAGCTGGCCCCCGGGGCTTCGCAAGTATGTGTTTCACCCAGTGAGCCTACTTGCACAGACGTTGTGCAAAGTCAGGGAGGACGGGGAGCAGGTCCTCTTAGTGGTCCCTTATTGGCCCTCCCAGATTTGTTTCTCGGACCTCACGCTCCATGCGACAGCCCCCCCTGGCGAATTCCCCTGAGGAAGGACCTTCTTTCGCAGGGTCAGGGCACCATCTGGCACCCATGACCAGACCTCTGGAATCTCCATGTCTGGCCCTTGGAAGAGACGCAGTACACACCCGCGGTGGTAGACACGATCACTCAGGCGAGAGCCCCCTCAACGAGGCGCCATTACGGCCTGAAGTGGCATCTGTTCGCTCAGTGGTGTTCTTCGTGGTGAAGACCCCCAGAGATGCGCAGTTGAATCAGTGCTTTCCTTTCTGCAGGAAAAGTTGGAGGGCCGACTGTCCCCCTCCACCTTGAAGGTGTATATAGCCACTATATCGGCACATCACGATGCAGTGGAAGGTAAGTATTTAGGGAAGCACGAGGGGAGCTCCCTTCGAGCCCCTTGAGTCAGCAGATCTAAAGGTGCTCTCTCTGAATACCGCCCTCCTGATGGCGCTCACCTCCATCAAGAGGGTAGGGGACCTGCAGGCGTTCTCTGTTAGCGAACTGTGCCTAGAGTTCGGTCCGGCTTACTCTCACGTCATCCTGAGACCCCGACCGGGCTACGTGCCCAAGGTTACCACGACCCCTCTCAGGGATCAAGTGGTGAACCTGCAAGCGCTGCCCCAGGAGGAGGCAGACCCAGCCTTGGCATCGCTGTGTCCGGTGCATGCTCTTTGCATCTACTTGGACCACACGCAGAGCTTTTGAAGCTCCGAGCAGCTCTTTGTTTGCTTCGGCGGACAGCGGAAGGGAAGCGCTGTCTCCAAACAGAGGATCGCCCACTGGGTCGTCGATGCCATCACAATGGCATACCATGCCCAGCACGTGCTGCCCCCTGCTGGCCTCTCTAGCAGACATATGTAGAGCCGCGGGTTGGGCAACACCTAACACCTTTGCGAGGTTCTATAACCTCAGGGTTGAGCCAGTTTCGTCCCGTGTGTTATCAAGTGACACAAACAGGTAAGTGGTGGTGGCGTAGTGGACTAAAGCACATAACTGGTAATCAGAAGGTCACTGGTTCGATCCCCACAGCCATCACCATTGTGTCCTTGAGCAAGACACTTAATCCAGGTTGCTCTGGGGGGGTTGTCTCTGTAATAAGTGCACTTTAAGTCACTTTGGATAAAAGCATCTGCCAAGTTCGGGTCAGCTGGCCAGGTGTATCGCTTGTGCATAGCGCCTTTCCCCTCCCTTGAGGTGAAGATGTCTGCTCTTTCCACAGTTACATGCGCAGGAAGTGTGAACCCTGTACGTTCTTCCTCCCTAGCCTAGCGGCCGTCGAGTCTTCGGAGAGGCGTGCTGCTGCCCCGGTACGGGCGTCACTAGGCCCCTGAACTGAGGTAAGTGCTCCACATGTGCTGGTTGTCCCATTCGGCAACCCCGTGTGATGTATATCCCGCAAAATGGTTTCCCTATCGTTAAACTATCATGTCAATCACGTCTACAACGACGCCGCTCCACACAATGTGCTTCCGCTCCTAACTGGTAAGACCATGTAACCCTCTCGGGGCCGGGTGTGGTCTCCGCGGTATCCTCCTCTTTGGAGGGACACCCCCCCAGCTTGGACCATATATTTGGCCCCCAGATGAACTATTTCATTCCTTTTACAGGGGAGAATAATAGAGAGAAGGCCCTGGCTGGGCAAGCCAGTCGTTATACTTCTGAGCAGTTAGCCGTTCACCTAAGTGCAGGGGAGCGCTTCATGCCTGCCAGTGTGTTGGGGGTAGTTATGCGACAGCTTGCTGCACTGGCTACGAGGCACACAGAGGTTTGCCCGTCTCGCACCGCCAGTCTGCGTAACTCGGTTCAGCTCTTGTGGCGTTTTCCATGGGGACCCCTAGTGTCAACTCATCGACACAACGTTGAGTGAGTGACAGACGGGGAACTGTTTATACTGTTCCCTGATGGAGGGAACGAGATGTTGTGTCCCCCTGGCCACAACACTGAACCAACCGCTGAAAGCACCGGGTCTTTGGCTCGGCTCCTCAGTGCGATTCCTGATGTGTATTTGCAGCGTCACTCCTTTTATACTCGTATGTCCGGGGGAGTGGCATGCAAATTCCACATGCCAATTCTCATTGGCCTTTTCTCATAATCAGAGATGTCTGGGCTCCGCAGGAGCGACCCCTAGTGTCAGCTCATCGACACAACGTCTCATTCCCTCCATCAGGGAATGGAGGTTACATTAGTAACCAAGATATTTTTGCTTAATAAATGTTATTTCTTAACAGGTGTAGTAAAGAGGATTTATTTTACCTTTATCCACAGATATCTTGTTTTTAATAGTGAGCTCTGAATATGTGACCTCATCTGCTGATGCCCCTGATCACAGGAAACCAAACAAAGCAATTAGCCAATAGATGGGCATTATAAAGATGAGCAATATATATATATTTCGGTAACTAAATATTTAAGACTCTACCTGTGCTCTTTTTATAGTTTGTTTCCACTTCATCATAAATGTGTTCACAACCTGCTGGGCAGCAAACATGTGTTTGAGGATTAAAGATCCACACACAGCTGTTACAAAACTTGAATAATGTGTTATTGAGTCTGACCAGACTGTAGAGGACAGTTTTCTGTCGGGGATTCTCCAGGTCGTGTCCTCTGATACTGAACTGATGTCTGTTGGTTGATACACTGCTGATCTACAGTAGATAGAGACAAAGATCAATGATGTGTCCACATGTCAAGTTCTCTTAAAGATAATGTGTGTCATTTCATGTTCAAATACTTTCTTGTGTCCCTTAATATGCAGAGTAAACTATAAATAAAGTATTTGTTGATTTCAGCCAAAAGGGAAACACTGAGACTATGTGACACTATCAAAATATTTCTCTGTTTGACTTCATTTGGTGGTGAACATTAGGATTGATCAAACAACACTATGACCAAACCTTTGTTGTGTTTGTATCTCCACAGCAGGATCAGTGAGATGAGGAGTAACACGGCGACACTCAGACCCACAACCACCCAAATCACCAGATGAAAACCGTCTGAGACTGGAGAACACGACAGACACATTTATTCATATTTTATTATTGCAAAGATCTCAGAATAACTCACTGGAATAAATGTCACCTGTGACTGAGATCCAGCTCTCGGGTGACTGTCCTCTCTCTCCGTGTTTACAGGAGTAGAAACCCTCATGTGACTTTGAGACAGTAGGGATGCTCATCTCTCCTGTCGTCTGATTCTGGAGGAGTGATCCATCTTTATAGAAATCAGCTGTGAGGATTGAGGAGTTTGTAGATCGATGTAAACAGTGTAGAGTCAGAGTATCTCCCTCAATCACAGGATGAACAGAACTCTCCAGAATCACATCACCATCTACACAACAGAGGAAATGGAGAAACAGCAGGAATATGACATCATGCTGTACAAGACTACAGAGACAATTCCGGAAACAAATAAATACATACATGAACTCTAAAGGATCTAAAATTTAATTCAGTCATAATACACTCAACTTTATGTTGTCCCAAACCTGTAATACTTTTTATCATATGTCCCTGACAGCACACGTACATCACTCAGATGTCTATTTGATGTGTGTGTTTACATCTGGAAGATATATTTTTGTTTATGTTGTTTGCTCATCTGCAATACGTGTATAAGACATATCTCTCAGATGTCAATAAGACATTCAGCAGATTATGTTAATTAGGATGTGATGCTTTCCAGATGAAACGCTCAGAAACAGACGTCTCAGAGACGTACAGTATGTGTGCTATCTGGGGCGAATACAAAAGGAGATGTTTTAATATCTCAACTCATCTTCTCAATACTATTGACAGTGGATAGTGCTTCATTTTAAAGCTTACAAAAGTATTATAAAAGTTTGTTGTTTTAAAGTGTGTGTTATGCATATGCGTGTAGATTTCAGAGCTCCTGATAAACACTCAGAACAAACTGAATAAACTTTGCATACATTTATAAACTCCACATATGTTTCTTTCTTTATTTTTTTGTTTTATAAACTCACTAAAAAATATCTAAAATCAGATAAAGTAAATCAGCACCTTCAACTGTTACTTGAACTGTGTTACTGAACTGTGTGTCGTAGTTTCCTCTTTGTGCTCTGCATCTGTACTGTCCTCCATCAGAGACTTTCACTGATCTGATTGTTTTAGTTCCTGCAGCATCACTGGATTCAGAGTTGACTGGATTGACTGAATCATCTTTAATCCAGCTGTATCTCCACTCAGTGTGTGTTTGTGTCTGTATGTCACATGTGAGAGTGACTGTCTCTCCTCTGAACACATGATGATCTGGATTTACACACACTTCAGGTTTTGGTCTCTCTGTATAAAACACAAGTAAATATTCATCTATTTTACAATAATACAAGAATTAGACTGTAATCAGTTCATCTGAAGATTATGAAGATTTGAATCATTGAAATAAATGTATAAGTACAACAACACACATATCCACATTATGCCTGAACACAGATTGATTTGACCCAATTTGTGTTGGCAACCGTTCCTCACCAGTAACAGCACAAGATATAAGTATTGTAATGATTATTGAACAGTTTAACACTTCAAATATACATTTTCAGTCATTCAGTCATTTGTTGCATTTGTGATTTAGTTCAATTCTACAAAACCTGCTGAAAATATATTATTCATGTGCAGTTTATTTATTGCCATTTTGTCCAAATCATGTAAAACTACATTGAATCTTGTGTTTTTATGAAACGGGCTATAATTTATTATCCCGTGTACTGTATTTCCACATACATTCATCTCCGTGAAGTCCGTGGGATGGTGCTTAATGTTTGAAGTGTTTCCCGTCGATAACTTTTGCAGCAAACTTTACAGACTGGGTCTCATCAACATTGATGGAGCTTCGTGGGTCTTTTACAAGTAATCCCAGACAGCGGAATAAAGGTTCAGGCTCGTCCGGACATGTCTGTATATGTTTCACTCGTGCTGGACTTCTGATGTGCTCGTGATGCGCTCGCGACACCTGCATGTCACCTTTAAAACTGAGTGACAGTCAAATGCAACACGAGGAAGAAGCAAATTTAAAGATTTATTTTATCTAGCAAGTTTATATGATGATGTCACAGATTCTGTCTGAATGAGAAACAGATTCACTTTCTTCTCTGCATATCGCCCCCTGCTGTCTCGCAAAACATGACAAATATTGATCTGTTTCTCACCCACACCATCATATCACTTCTGAAGACATGGATTAAACCACTGGAGTCTTATGGATACTTTTACTGCCTTTATGTGCTTTTTGGAGCATCAAAAGTATGCTAAAATATTCTTTTAAAAATCTGAATTTGTGTTCTGCAGAAGAAAGGAAGTCACACACATCTGGGGTGGCATGAGGGTGAGTAAATGATGAGATAATTTTCACTTTTGGGTAAAAATCTCTTTAAAGTGATCGCTCAGCCAGAAGTTAATATTCTGTCATCATTTCTGTACCCTCATGTTGTTCCAAACCAGTGTGAGGCTTTGTTAGGGACTGACAGTCTCAGTCACCATTCACTTTCAATATATATATAAAACATTCACTGAATGTAAATAGTGACTCAAACATTCTGTGTAATATCTCCTGTGTTGCATGGAAGAAAGAAAGTCCTACGGGTTTGGAACAACATGATGGTGAATGATGACAGAATTCCCATGAATAATAATTCTATAATACATGTTCAATGTGTTTTATGTTCTGGAATATCGGGGACTAAATGTCTATTTGTCATTTGTGAAAGTAACGAGTTACTCACTACTTGAATACTCTTTTAATTACTTTCTTACTCTTACTCAAGTAATTATTTATGTTAGTACTTTTACTTCTACGGCACGGTGGTGCAGCGGTTAGCACTGTCGCCTCACAGCAAGAAGGTCGTGGGTTCAAACCCTGGTTGCCCCGGCCTTTCTGTGTGGAGATTGCATGTTCTCCCCGTGTCTGCGTGGGTTCTCTCCGGGTACTCCGGCTTCCTCCCACCATCCAAAAGACATGCAGGCTAGGTTAATTGGTGTCTCCAAAAAAATTGCCCTAGGTGTGGATGTGGAGGTGAGTGTGAGTGTATGTCTGTCTATGTGTGGCCCTGCGATGGACTGGCGACCTGTCCAGGGTGTCCCCCGCCTTTCGCCCAATGTTAGCTGGGATAGGCTCCAGCCCCCCGCGACCCTGTACACAGGATAAGCGGTTGACGATGGATGGATGGATGTACTTTTACTTGAGTAAAATACTAAATAAATAACTGGACACAGATTTGAGTTTTAAAACAGTTTTATTAGTTATTTGACATTAGTTTTCTATCTGGGGGCACAATTTGGCTAATTTCAGGTTCATTATCTTTGTTTAATTTAAGTTACATTCTGTAAAATGAATACTTTTCTTTTTCTTGAGTTACCAGTTGCTGGGGAGTTGCTGCTGGGGGTCTCTGGCTGGCAAAAGGACTTCCAACTAAATCCAAGCTGTTTAAGTAGGGGATGGATAATTGGACTGCACCATGTTCTCCAATATCATGGGGGTGGCAGAGTTGTCTATTTTGGGTTGTGTTCTTTTCTTTGCTTGTTATGTTTTTGTTGTTATAATTATTTCATTGATTATCCTTAGTTTATATTAGGTAGCATTGTCTTAACAGGGTTTGTAGTTATGTTGGTTTGTTTATATATTATGTGTTTGACTACCCCCCTTTGTGTCAGAATGGCCTGATCAGTCTAGAGGTTCTGTTTTGTTTGGAACTTCCTATTTTTGGTGTAAATAAGTTGTTTTTTTGTTTAGTAAATAAAAGCCTATATTTTTGGAAATATATTTCTGACTCCTCATGCCTGCCACTACTTTTGTCAGTACTTTTACTTCTACTTGAGTAATTATGATTTTGAAGTACTTTTACTTGAGTTCAGTTTTTGGCTATTCTTCCCACCTCTGGATAACAATTAAAGTATTTATCATGTAAATACATTTACATTTTATTTTCGGTGATAGAAGTCAGTAAGTAAATTGTTGTGCTTGATCCCATTAAATGTCAAACACAGACCATTACATGGGCCCCCTTGGGGTCATCTGTACCCTTTGACCCCCCCCCCTGGGGCTGGGGCATGTTTTATATATTGTACTATATATTTTATAGAATTATATACAAATATTTTCTTTATCCACAAGGTCAGAATCTAAAGATATTTAAAACATTTAATTAACTGAGGAATAAAAGTCACTGTGACAACATGCCCCAATGGTGAATCATATGAGGGGTAAGTTGTCACAGTGGAAGTTTGCTAATTTTAAACATATTATTAGGGCCTAAATAAAACATTGTGGTGTTTTTCTTCAAAATATTTCCCTCATTTAACATTTTACAGCTTGTATAATTCTTGAAACTTACATTTAAAGACAGGAGCATCAGCTCGAAGTCCACAACTCTCTTAAAGGGACAGTCCACCCAAAAATGACAATTCTCTCATCATTTACTCACACTTTTGCGAGTGGTCAGTTTCGCACTAAAACAGGCGGGGCTCAAACACCATATCCAATATTAGAATATCTGCGTTATTATAGAGAGGTTTCAAATAGGTTGTGTATGAAGACACTCCCATATGTGTTAGTAAACGCAATGTCTCGTTCCCTTCGTCTCAGGGAACCGAGGTTACGTACGTAACCGAGACGTTTCCTGAGGAGATGCTCCACGAGACTTCATTCATATCAGGTGTGTCTCGTCACACACTGCCACCGTAATCTCAGCGCCACTCCTCCTGCCCGCTCACACCATGAACTAGGTCCTCCCTTCATAATGTCTTCTTATTCTTCTTCCTCTTCTTCTTCGGCAGCTCACATTCTTAAATAGATCATTACCGCCATCATAAAAGCTTCTTTAAGCTTTCTTTTTATATTCTGAGTGTTTAAAGTATTACATTAATAAACATGTGAGTTTAAAGTGCCGATAGTGAACAGAGTCGAGATGAGCGTTTGATGTGTTTTTGACAGTGCTTCATCTGAGTATGTAGATGTCATGATGGTCCGAGGTTTGTTATGTTCATATCATTCACTAATTTGAGTTGTTCTGACAGAAAACAACTTCACAAGTTGAGCCTGAATGTCATTTTGACTCCAAATAACACTTAAATGTTTGTTGTTCTCCGTCTGAATCGCTCGTTTCGGTAGTTTTTACATTGTGTCTCGAGACCAGAAACACAAAACAGGCAATTACAATCATCATGTGTCATTCAGTAGTTGCTCAGGAAAACTGTGGATCTGCTGATGATGCATATGATTATAATATAACAGATGATCACTCACCGATGATACGAAATGACACTTTATTACTCCAGGAAGTGCTGAATTGTGTAGATGTTCTTGTAGTGAAACACTTGCATTTACTGTATCCGCTGTTCATTGCAGTAATCTTGAACTCTTTCTTATTAGAGTCTTGATAACCACCATCACACTGAAATCTGTATGTCCAGTCTGTCACTTCTGTCCCCTGTACGTCACATGTGAGAGTGACAGTCTCTCCTCTGAATATCGGTGATGTTTCAGGATTTACAGTCAGAACAGGTTTATCTGTAAGAACCAGAAACAAACACACAACTCTCACTTTACAAACACACATGTTGCATCTACAGTTATGAACACACACACACACACACACACACACACACACACACACACACACACACACACACACACACACACAAATAAATAAATAATCGTTTATACTATTGTTAATCTTTATCAAACTTGATTAATAAAACTAGGATACAGTTTTATTTTATTATTATTAAGAAACTTTCAGAATATGCAGAACTAGTGAATAAAAGTGATTGTAAGATGTGAGAAACATGTGAAAGACTGAATAAGATGATCATATATATATATTTGACTCAATGCAGCAGTGGAGGATGAGTTCATCTACACATACAGTAACTATCAGGTGAATAGATGTTACTGTATATGAAATGGGGTCCTCCATTCATTTAGAAATGTTTGTATTGATCGTAGTCTGTATCTGCTGCTGCATCATTTATTCCTTTCATTTGTTGTATTTATAAGAGTTGAGTTTTTAAGATAATGTCCCCAAATGTGTTTCATATTTATAGATATGATTTATGCCTTATGTAATCCCATATAAGTGCTTTACAGATATAAACTCATAAATACATCATATTAACCTCAGTTGTGCATTCACTCGTGTTTTAAGTGAAGAGGGGTTTCGGTCACCCGTTTAGTCGTGCTGTCAACATTCAGTTGTGACGTGTAATATACAGGAATAGATATTAACCCAAATCTGAGAATGAAGAATGTGGATATAAACGACCCAAACAAGAGCAACACTGACTGATACACAAAAATACCTGTTCAGTGTAGAAATGAGACATGTGACAGGTGTGTTATGAGGATGATATAAAGTCTGTTTGAAATAGTTCTCTTCACCTGCAGCTGAACAGCTCTGAAAATAATAAGGAGAGGAGAGGTGACGAAGAAGAGCGGGAAGAAGAAAAAAAAAGAACGAGAACGATATTGAGTGTGACGCAGTTACGATTTGAGTATTCAGTTGCTTTTACTAATAGTAGTGAGTCTATGTAATTTCGTACAGAAGTTAAAGTGTTGATCTCCTACTTTAGTTCATCGTGAGTGTGTGTCGTGTATTCTCGCGAGTCGCGAATGTGACGCACTTGTTATCAGGGCCGTATCAAGACAGTGTGGTGCCCCTGGGCACTATACCTCAAAAGGCCCCCCAAAAAAAGTTCGATCACGCACAGACACACAAACACACACACACTCCAGCATTGCAATCTTGATCAGACTGTTCATTATGTGAAATAGAGCGATATGTATCGCTATTTAGTTTTATTTATTTTTATACCGTGTATTCTCCGTGATAAATTCGCGCACCGAGACGTGACGCCTGCATCGCTTCGGTTCAATACTGAATAACTTACATGTACCGCCCCACCCCTAATATTTATCTTCATTAATGTCCTCTTCCTCACCTGAGTCTTCCTCGCTCCTGTCTCCCCCAAGGACAAGGAGAATATCCTCATTCGCCTGGCAGTCATCGCCAACATTAGCAGCTGCTGCATCTCCCCCGCTAGCAGCGCCAGCGATGTCAGACTTAGTGCTGCTGGTGTCTGCAATTCCCGTGTTCTCCCAAAAAACTAGTGATTTAACAAAAAATTTGTCGATCCCTGGAACATTTTTTATTGTAGCTAAACGTCTAGCATCCTTCTCTTTCTTTAATGTTCTTTTTGCGAAACCACTCAATTGCCGTCTGTCCATTTTGGATTTTGATTCATTTTCTGTAGCCGTTAAAAAAATGACACATTTGCACGTAATTGTTGTGGACCAACTCAACTCTGACAGATTGGGGAGGGGGGGAGTGATAGTGGTCATGTAATCTTCATTTATTTATAATTTATTATTATTATAATTATTATTATTGTTAAATTATTGTTCATAAACAAGTTATGTATGGTCTTTCAAGAATTTCAAGTTAATAATATAACAATTTACGAAAAATATTTTTAAAGCTTGTGTCATGTGGTGTCCCCTAGAGGTTGTGAATGGTTGGTGCCCCTGGGCACTGGCCCAAGTGCCCTTATGGATAATCCGGCTCTGCTTGTTATTCACTAGTGATTTGAGTTAACTGGAGACTGAGCTCCTCCGGCCACATTGGATTTCAATACCAGGTAGCGCTTCAGGTACCCTGGATTGCCTGGAAGTTCCCCTGGCCTCGTTGGATTCCCTGATCGGGACCGCACGGCGAGTGATGATCATTTTGCCCGGTGCAGCACGGTATTTTCTCCTTCCTGACGCTCTCTGCATTGCTCCTTTTTCCATGGGACTGTGATCATGACAATCGTGAGTAGTATTTTCCATTATTGTTGGCTCTAGTAAGAGTGAAGCGGCGATTTGTATTTTTTCCGCCCCAACGCACACAAGCGTCGTTCAGGCCTGCATCTAATTTTATTTGTTTACTTTATTGGGACTATTTTTGACATTTATATATTTTTTCAAGAGCCTGGGCCCAGTGAAGGTTAATTACTGACTGAAACTAAATGTAAAACTATGTGAAAGTGTTGAATATACTCCATCAAGTTAATCGTGAGTAATGTAAAGTTGGTTACTGTGATTCGTAACTTGCTTTGGAGGTTCATTTCATAACTTTAGTTGATTGACAAGTAAAAGAGAAACAAGGGAGTATTTGAAATTGAGTCTTTATTCATTTTTTTCTTTATTACATTTACATTCTGTGATTTTACTGATTTCTATTCAGTTTCCCTACCATAAACTATTAATACATCAGTAACGAACCTAGGGCACTCTAGATATTGGTATGTATAGAGTGCTATAGTTGAGCTTGCATGTCTCCGAGTGCTCGATTAGAAGACTTTGTTCTAGCAACTGCCCCGAACCTCTCTCACACTGGCCCCGGGTCCCGTTTTGAAAATTTCATTTTAATTAAAAAAATACATAAAACTGATTTTAAATCTTAATTTTAAATTCATCCTATCAGTTGTAGAAAAGTACATTCAAAAGATTTATGAAATAAAACCTTGTTAAAGATAATTAATGCAGGTTTTCCAGTTTTTCTACAATACAGTGATATAAAAGCAATATTTACCTGCATATATTTTTACAAAACACTTTTATTTATTATTATTTATTTGAATGAACGGGAGGTGGAGGGATGCTGGAAACAGCTGAGACTGAAGACAGGTAAAGAGCTGCTTATATACTCCGACTGTTAACTGAAAGATTAGATGGACTCGCTCCTCCCCAAATTACCTTTAGGAACTTCATTTAGTAATTCAGTTGTTATTAGTTATTATAACCCAACGATTATTTATTGTTGTCCAGTTTGTCATTATAATATGATATTAATATTATTTGATGGATTTGTTGTATACTGTAGTAATATATTTCTGTTACTTACACCTGGAGATATTTATAATACTGTAACATTTATAACAGTATTGTAACTCGGGCTGCAACTAACGATTAGTTTGATAATCGATTAATCTAATGATTATTCGACTATTCTGCGATTATTGCAACGATTAATCATTAGCTCTTAACTGATTATTCAGCTTGTGCCCGACTTGAAAGGTTTTATTAAATGTTACTAACCATAAAGAGGACAAAATTATCCTTTAAAAATACCTCTAAATGACATTCACTGAATTAAAGGGGGTAAAAATAAATTCACAGCAAAAATCCTTTTTTTTGTCAAGTGTTTTTGTCTTGATTTCCATTTAAAATTGTTTGCAAATATGTGTGTGTGTGTGTGTGTGTGTGTGTGTGTGTGTGTGTGTGTGTGTGTGTGTGTGTGTGTGTGTGTGTGTGTTTATGTGTGTGTATGTGGGCAGATTTAAGTGGACTTTTTTTTGGGTTACAAACTGGTAATTACAAGGGTATTGTTTCATAAATGTGGTTTATGAGGACATTTCTAGTGTCCCCATAATTTAAATAGCTTAAAAAAAAACATAATAATCAATGTTTTATTGAAAATGTAAAAATGCAGCGAGTTATTTGTGAGGGTTAGGTTTAGGGTTAGGGGATAGACTCTATAGTTTGTAGGGGTGACCCCGAATAGTCGAAGATTCGATGCATCGATATGCGGAGCCTGATTCGACCACCGATCTCACAGTCGAATCTTCGTTCGCGGGTTTTATGAAACGTGGATCATACCATTTTGGCAATATGGGGGTGCTCAATGTCTAATTTCACACAGAACTACTGATTTTGTACGGTTATAGTAAGTTATATACAGCCTTTAATTATGATAATGCTGTAAAAAAAAAAACGTGAAAAGAAAGAAGCGCTCAATAAATATTTTTAACGCTTGTGTGTGTGAATAAATCCAACCACCGCTGTGACAGATTTAAGTTTCACTTTCCTGATCCGTGACAGACTAGGAGCATCTTGACGGCAGGGATTACTTAATGTCTGGAACAAAAAATCTAAAGTGTGGATGCACTTTGAAATGGTAAAAGATGATCCAAAAAAGTAAAATGCAAGTTGTGCCAACAGCTCATGTCCTACCACTCATCAACAACAAATATGGCTTTCCATTTAAAACGGGTAAGTTTCTTAGCTTCCAATAAGGATGGTTCACTCTTTCATTTAACTGGCGCTTTTAATTTACGAATAGCAATATCATATGTTGGGACTTAAAATATGTTCGTCTATTTTCTAGATCCACCCACAGTATCAGACTAACGACGGCAGTTCATCTAGTAGTAGTACCGGAGCTGCGCCAAAACTAACTCAAAGAAAGCTAGATTTGAGCCATTGTCCGAGAAAAGGAAAAGAGAAATCACGGGCAAAATTGCAGAGTTTATTGCGCTCGACATGAGGCCAGTGAATGTTGTGGACGGTGAAGGTTTTAAAGAATTAATTCGCACACTTGAGCCAGGATACACAGTTCCCAAAAGAGAGACGGTTATGCATGCGGTGGATGCGAAATACGCGTCCATACGCGCGGAGGTTTACATGTTAATAAATAATTGCAAAGCAGTCAGCCTCACCACAGATATTTGGACCTCGCTGCAAATGGAGGCATATCTTACAGTTACAGCCCACTTTATTACTGAAGCCTGGCGACTGGAAAATGTTGTGTTAGCAACAAAAAAAATGGAGGAAAGTCATACAGCAGAACATATTTCACAAACACTGAAAGAAGTCATTTCTGATTGGGACATTCCAGGCACTAAGATCGTTTCTGTTGTCCATGACAATGCAACGAATATGGTTGCATGCACCAATCAACTGGCCCAAGACCCACCGTGGGGAACTGTACAGGGAGTCCGTTGAGCGGGCATACACTGCAATTGTGCATTAACAGCGCATTAAAGAAAGATCCCGTGTGTCGCACTGTTGCTGCTGCAAGGCGCTTTGTTTCACACTTCAAAAAAGCGCCAAGGCCACCACAGCACTTGCAGAAAAACAAAGAGAACTGAATGTTGCAGAGCATAAACTTGTACAAGATGTTGCCACTCGATGGAATTCTGTCTATCTTATGCTCGATCGCCTGTTAGAACAAAGGGGTGCAGTTTCAGCTGTGCTGACGGATTCAAGTGTCAGCAAACGGTCCGACCGTGATCTAGAGCTCACAACATCCCAGTGGAGAATGGCAGAGGACATAGTCAATGTTCTCAAGCCAATGATCAAACTGACAGAGCTTTTGTCACAAGATATGAACGCATCTCTGTCTGCCACTGTTCCGATGCTTATGAACATTAAGAAACGACACTTGGTGGTACATGAAGACGACAGCGCTGTTACTAAGACCCTCAAGATTACCCTGACCGAGGAGATTGACAGACGATGGGAGCTTAAAGGCCGTCTTTTGGAGAGCAGTATTTATATCAAGGCTGAAATTCTTGACCCACGTTTTAAGAAGCTTTCCTTTTTCACTGATGATGAGCAAAGGAATGAGGCGTATGCTGTGGTGGAAAATCTGGCTGAGAGTTTAGCTGCCAGGCCTGTACAGGAGGTAGGTGATGACAGTGAATTGGTGGAGGAGCGTGATACTGCAGGCCCTTCAAGACAAGAAAAAGAGAAAGACCAAGTGATGTCGATGCTGTTGTCCAGCGATGAAGAGGAGCAACAGCCAGGGGACAGTGAAATGAGGGCTTATTTAAAGGACACTACAAGAAGCAGTACAGGACCACTGGAATGGTGGCAAAAGAATGAGGAGAGATACCCAAAGCTGTCCAGGGCCGCAAAGAGATTCCACAGCATCCCATCTACTTCCACACCATCTTTCTCCAAGGCTGGATTCATTATCAGTAAAACCAGGAGCGCACTGCTGCCGGCCAACGTCAACAAGTTGGTTTTCCTCGCACACAACTTAAAAAGACTCAAACGCACACAAGCAGAGTGAAAGACTGGATTTTTTTCGATCGGGTAGGGTACAAGTGTTTTCAAACATTTCAGCCGTTTCTAATTTTAATTTGCTGTGAACATGTTTAGCTAAAAAAACTGCCAGTTTAGCGTTTATTGTTGTTTTGGCAGTTAAAAGGAGAAAGTTCACAATTCTGGCTAAACTTTCGTTGTTTTAATAATTTATTTATTTTAATTTTATTTATTGATCACTCAGGGTTACTTAATTTAACTTGTATTTTTTTAAATATATGTTCCCTGCACTTTGGCATTTTGCACACATTTATTATGCTCCCTGTGACTTGATTCTGACTATTTCGTTTTTATTTATTTTTTATTATAAGAAATGTATATTCTGTTCTAATTTAATTCTGTAAATTAATGTTTTTTTGCTTTTCGTTGTGTCGATGTTATGCTGCACTGAAAGCATGCTAGCACAGGCAATTTTGCCGATTTAATTTAATTTCGCAAAATGTGAAATGCAAATCCTGTCTGCAGTCAATGTGTTCTTTTCCGCTCTAGGCAGGTATTTTTTTTAGGTTTATTTATCAAAATGTTCTTTTAGATATTTGTGTGATGTTCTGTATTTCGATCGCGGCTTTAAAATTTTATTAAAACCTTTTATTAAACGTAAATAAGAAAGCCATTGTCAGTTGGCAGGCAGTTTTGGTTGCTTTATTAAAAGTTGTTGCTGTGTGCAGTGTGTAAAATAAAATAAAAATAGTTTTACCCTCCTGCTGACTACTTAGTGTCGTGCCCCTCCCAACACATTCACACACACATAGATGATTCGACTATCAGTCGACTATAGAAAGATTCGAAAATTCTGATTCGAATGTGTAAATCCTTAGTCGGGGACACCCCTAATAGTTTGTACAGTATAAAAATCATTATGTCTATGGAGAGTCCTCATAATGATAGCTGCACCAGCATGTGTGTGTGTGTGTGTGTGTGTGTGAGTGGGTGTGTATATTTTGCATTGAGGATGTTTTAGAGTCTCACCCTGTAATTTCTGTCTGTTTTTTTGTTTTTTTTTACTTATTGACTATTGGACAGATAAAAAAAATTGCTCTGTTTTTCACTCTTTCCCATTCATTTACAATGGTCAGTCAATTTTGACAGTGAATACCAAAGGTGACTTTTTTTTATGACTACTTGAATATAGCCCAATTAGATTTTTATATGTTCAAATGGCAAATGGAGGAAAAGTCACCAAGTCTTGTACTGATCCGATAAAATAAACATCCTGGTTACTTCCGTAACCTCCATTCCCTGATGGAGGGAATGAGACGTTGTGTGTATGTAGTGACACTAGGGGTCGCTCTTGAGAGCCCGAGACACCTCTGATCTTTGATAAAAGGCCAATGGCAATTGGAGAGTGGTATTTGCATGCCACTCCCCTGGACATATGGATATAAAGGAGGGGACGTGCATACCGCTCATTCAGGTTTTGTGCTGATGAGCCGAGAATAAGGTCCCGGCCATTTCAGCGGGTTGTTCAGAGTTGTAGCAGGAGGGACACAACGTCTCGTTAGGTTATGGAAGTAACCAGGACATTCCCTATCTGTCACTCACTTGACGTTTTGTCAATGTAGTGACACTAGGGGTACCCTACAAAAACGGCAAAACTAGCTGAACTGTGTTATGTGGATCGGCGGTGCAAGATGGGTACACTACTGTGTGCCCCATAGCCAGCGCACCGGGCCGGCATGTAACCTCCCCTGACGCTAGTATGATTGTCGAACAGCCCTTTGGGGATGAGTCGACTGCACAAAGGATAGGGACAGGCTAGCCCAGTCTTGCCTCTTCCCTCTTTTTTTCTTTTTTTCCCCAGAAAAATATTGAGATTGTTAACTGACTGGGACACCAGTGTACACGTCGGGGGGTGTCACTCCCAAGAGAAAGACCACATCCCGCCCAGAGGGGGGTATTTCAAGTGGAGACACATGAAGGAAGATGTGGTTTACCAACAGGGAAATGTTTTTATGTGGAATATACATCGCAAGGGGTTACCTACGGGGAACCAGTGCATGTGGAGCACCTGTCCCAGTACAGGGCTTATTTAGCACAAGCACTGAGCTAAATGACACAGAGCTAGGAGAAAGTCAACCAGGGAACACATTTGTGAATGCTACTGGGAATTGACAACTCACAAATTCAGCTCAAGGGAGGTGAAAGGTGCTATGTGCAAGCGATATACCCAGCCGAATGACCCGGACATACCTGTTCATTCCTGCTAAGACACGGGACGAAACCAGCTCAACCCGAAGATTGTAGAATCTCGCAAATGTGTTGGGTGTATCCCAGCCCGCTGTTCTGCAAATGTCTGTTAGAGAAGCGCCACTGTTCAGATCCAAGGAGGCTGCCACAATCCTGGTGGAATGGGCTCATAGCCCTTTAGGGGCGGTATGTGCTGAGCTTGGTAAGCACCGTTGGCCCTGGCTGTCAGGGACAATGTAAGCCTACTGGCCCTGGATGGGAGCTTTGGGCACCCACGCCAGGCGACGGTGCTCTGCGGTCATAGGTACACCGCTATTGCCTTATCCACTGGAGCCATTGTCAAGTAACCCCTGGGTGCTCCGCCATCGAGGGTAGAGAGAGGACCGGGCAGTGAAAGGTGCCTCCCACGATCTTGTCAGCTCCTCATGCACCTCAGGGAAGAAAGGCACTGGGGCGGGTCTGTGAGTGGCACTGTGATCCCAGATACCAATCATCGAGATGCGAGGGTTCAGGGGAGAGCGGAGGGTTCCACTCTAGCCTGACACACGCGGCGGCCAGGGAAAGCATGTCCGTCATTTTGCAGTCCGGCTGTGACTGGGCGACCACGACTGAGGGGGGAATCCCACTCTCCGACACTGCGCTCGAGAGCTCATCACTTTCGCATGCAACAAACAAAAAGTTGAACTCGCCCTGGGACGAGCCGGCGCACTCATCTAAGCGCCTAATCGGAGCAAACGAGTGTGTCGAGGAATGGGAGTTCCGTGGTGATTTACCCGGCGGAGGTGGTCCCGTTGTGGCTCCGTATCGCCCCCAGTGCTCGCCGGGCTGGCCTCATACACGTAGGTATGAGAACCGAGGCAGGGAGCCGCTGGGGTGGCGATGCGGCGACACATCAGTGTGTGAAGATGTGCCAACACAAATATTATAAATTATATATCTTGTTCACTACACTTCAAATCATGAAAAAATCAACAATTTATATATGAATTATGAGTTACCTGGTCTTTGTGCAGAATAGCTGTTAGACATCAGCACTGAAAGTAAAAAATGCATTTCCATTAATTCAACACAACACAATTCAATACAGATGTTGCACTACAATTATCTGATGGACCCAGTTGTAAAATTTCCATCATGGTGTAAATTTATCAGTCATGTTAGTTTAAATTTCCCTGATATGTAGTATAGCCTATTTGATTTTCTTGATATATTCAACATTTTCAGTTGGCAATGCACGTGTCTGTTGAAATAGCTGTTCTATTCAATAATTCACAGTTTTTAAAACTGTACTTAAATAACAGAATTTCTAGATGAAATGCAATCTGGCGATCTTTTTACACACAGACATACAGGGCGAGCAAAAGACAGATGGGACCTTCTTGAACGATTTTTTTCATTTTGAACAAAACTTTTATATGACTAGAAAGAATGAGTCTCAGAGAGGGATTCATTCATTTGACGCAGGACAGCCGCATATGATCTGAACAGATAACAAAAATGATTAGTTCATGTCCAAGGTCTGTGTTCTACGGAGCCTCTAAAGGGTCAAGATATTGGGCAAAACATTAGTTGGGTGGGAAAAAAAATTTGCAAATGCTTTTGTGTTTTCTTGAGAATTTTTGCGTTCTCTCACAAAATGTGCATCATAAAGACAGTCTTCTGCAATCTCTCTTATGTGTATTCCAGCATTATTCCAGCTTTTGAGTTCAAAAGAAGAGAAAGTCTGTGTAATGAAAGAGTGAAGCTCAAAAGTCAACACTTATGCAATGCACAAATTATAATCATCAATTTATGAATGAGTGTAAAATAAAGACAACACAGTTAAAATGACATTAAATGCGAGTGGTCTACACCCCTGTATGTCACCATTCATCAGTAATGAAAGGGTGTTAGTGGCTCATTTTGCTCAACACATGGGTAGAGGGGCACACATTCATCACGAGAGGGCGCACTTCTGAGAAACAATAATAAAAAACCTCTTGTGTGGCCCCGCCTGTCAACCGCCTATGTCACCAATGCAACATACGGCCCTGGTCTTCCTGTCCCCTTTGTTGATACATTACAGGAAAATAGTTTGAAGTTTTAACAAAGATTTATATAACAGAACTTTTGACCAACTTTTTGCAAAGTTTCTGCTTATAGACTCTCAGCCAGAAAATTAAGACAATATTACAACAATAGGGCCTCCTGCACATTACTCAAACATGTTCAATAAGAACAGCAGACAGACCGTAGATTAATAGAGAAGTTGAGAGCGATCTGAGAGCTCAAGATGGAGAGAGTCTATTTAAAGATACAGCACATACAACACCAACTCACGGAAACAGAAATATGTCTGATTCAACAGACAATCCAAATATTATTACAATAAAATAAGATACAAGTATATAAAATATGAAGAGATGAAACACATCAAAGTTACAACATGCACACAAGTCCATCATCTTTCACATGAACACAGACAGATGCATTTGATCTGTAACACACAGTAATAACTGCAGTCTTCACTCTCATCGTCACTATAACACAAAACATTATTTATATATGAACAGAATAAAGAATACATGAACACTGAGACAGTAAATCTACAGTATAGACCTGTGCACCCACATCACCATCATGTGTTTCACACACACACAAATAACAGAAGATAATATAGAATATAATAAAACACTCACAGAGTATAAGAGGCAGCACACTGGACTCCATACTGTCACTTTAATGAACTGTTTAAGCTGTGCTGTCTGTCTAAACCAAACATTTCCTGTGTTCAAACGTCATTTCACACCTCAGAGACAGAAATAAAAGAGGTGATGCCAACAGTCTACAGACCAATGCATGCAGAACATAAAGTAAGATATGTAACTTTTCGTGCATTCAAGCTGTTGAAGATGTAGTCAGGTTCATTATATTCTGATTTTAACCTTTGTGGGAATTTTTTGGGGATTTGCTAAACTCTACATTTTTGGAAAGGTTATTGTATAAGGAGTCAGAAAATCAATGTTTGCATTTGCTCAGATGTCTATATGAAAGCCATATTGAAGTTTAAAAAATGGCCGCCATAAAATTTAAAATTGTAATACCTCGACTAATGAAAAAACTGGAATGTTGATTTTTACTGCTAAACCCACACTAAGGGTCAAGGAAACCAATGGTGCTAGTTAAAAAGCTACAAGATGTTACCACATTAACCCATAGATGCATAAGTAGGTAAAAAAAATGACCCCATGTGGTTGTTTTCTTGCAGTATCTTTGTAATGAAAAGTTATCATTTCATATTCCAGCTGTTCAAAAAATAAAGATTTTTTTATATCACTCATTAAAATATTTAATATTTATTGTGGGAATGATTACAAAGACATGCACATTGCAAACCTACTAGAATGCGTGCTGAGAGTGATCCACACACAAAGTAGCAAAGTTCCTGTTGAAAGATATTATTTGCAGTGATTTTTCGAGCCAATGGCTCTTCCTCAGACTTGCTATATCAGAAGTGTCATCCCTTAATAGCATTGTTTTACAGAGCATCTAACACATGTATAGTAACTATTATCTTCATTTTACCTCAGAAAATGTTATACATTTCAACAACATAGTTATACACATATGACTACAGCTAACTAAGCTAGATAATATTACTGTATAGTGTGTGTCATATATGACTTTAGCGCCTCAGACTTCTGATATACAGGGATAGTTGTTGTGGAACACACAACATATTATATCAGCTGTGTCATCCCTCAAGAACATTGTTTTACAGAGCATCTGGTACATGTATAGTAGGTAGCCTTTTTTCTTAATTGTTTCCTCAGAATGTTATATTTCAACAACATATACATTTATGACTGCTGCTAACAGGTCGCTAACATTACTGTATAGTACGTGTCAGTGTCATAAATGACGATTGTTTGAAAGAGTATTTTCCCCTACAAATTAGCCTACTTTATAGTTAGCTAACACTAGCTAACTAGCAAGCTAACATTAGGCTACTGTATGTAGCCTACATTCATAATTATTATTTTGAGAGCATGTGTTATCATATATCATCAAATTACCCTTTGTAGTTAGATATCAACACTAGCTAGCTTGATAATATTCTATGTCCAAGCATGAGTGACAAGTCACACGGTAAAGAAGCGGTATGTCAAGCTGAGGAGTCCATTAACTTGGAAGCAGTGCATTTTCTGCCAGTCTGATGATAAAAAGAAAGGAGTCCTGGTCCAACACCCTAGATTAGAGTCCTATGGGCTCATTCTTCAGGTAGTTCAAGAGAGGGCCAGTTTGAACGATGGGGACTATGTCCAATTACAAAGGCGACTGCAGAACTGCACACCAGAAACAATGTGCACAGAGAAGGCAGTCTGGCATCGCTCCTGTCACTCAAGTGCAACTAATAAGGTTGAAACACAACTTGCAAGAGACCGCAATGCACATGCTTTAGCTACAGGACACTACACTTCCAAAAAGCGTGGACAAAAAAGAAGAAGCACAGAAATGGATGAGCCAAACCCCTCAACATCTGGTTCTTCATTGCCATTCACACGATCCCATACAAATCCACTGGATAAGGAAGAGTGCTTCTTCTGCCAAAAGGACAATGGCCAGCCACTGTACCAGATCAGGACTGAGAATGCTGGTAAAGATCTCAAAGATGATGTGGAAAAGTCCCATAATACTGCACTGAAGACAAGGCTGAACACCTGCATATCACCTGGTGATGCACATGCAATCGATGTGAAATACCACAAATCTTGCTGGAGAGAAAATGTGTTCCACGCTCTTCGAGAAACTACCATTAGCAAAACTGCCAAAGAACCCTTTCTACAAAGGTCGAGTCTTCTTGAGCTGATCAACCTTATTGATGTGGAAACACAAAACCAAGCCGTGATCTTCATATGGATGTCATTGAAACCACTTATCTCAATTTGATTGGTTCAGAAGTCTTGAAACTCATGTACCTGCATTTAGCAGAAAATGGCTGAAAGAAAGAATCCTCACTGATTTGCCACACCTGGTGTCTGTTCGTCCAAATAGAAAGAAGCCAGCAGTCCTCTACTCCCCAGATGCATGTGAAGAGGACATGGTTACTACCACAATGACAGCTGGCAAGGAGGAGGAGAACAGCATGAAGACAATCTACAAAGCAGCACAGGTAATAAGGAAAAGTATTGCAACCTTTACCAAGACCAAGGAGAGAAATGTCATAAAGGTATCTAGTGACATTGGCGATGTTCCAGCTGAACTACACACCTTAATATATTGGATAATGGTTGGGCCTGCTGAAAAGCTGCAAACTGAAAAGAGAACCAGAGTTGTTGACCGAGCAACATTGACGGTGAGCCAGAATATCATGTATGGGTTCAAATCCTGTGCACAGGTAAAGTACATACCGAGCAATGAATCCGCATCATTCAGGTCACCCCAAGCAAGAGAGAACCCACAGGTTCTGGGACTAGCACTGACTGTCCACCATAACACACACAATAAGAAGCTGATGAATCTTCTCAATGCTCATGGCTACTCTGTTTCACATGGCCGTGCCCTTCTAATGGAAACTGCTTTGGCCAATGCTGTTGTAGAAAACATCAAAGCGCACCAAGGCCTCTATGTACCACCATTCCTGAAGAAGGGGACCTTCGTGTTTTTTGCAGTAGATAACACAGACTTTGCAGAGGACACTCCCGATGGAAAAGGAACCACTCACGGAACGATCACTGCAGTGTACCAGAAGGTTGATCCTTCTAAAGAACCTGTTGCAGAACCTCTGATCATAGGTGATGCACAGAGTCTATCAGTCACTCCCTACCATGTAGAGATGCTTCACTGTGACAAGCCAAAACCACAGCTTACCAAGAGGTCAGAACAGTTTGCCATCAACCATGGGATCTCAGAATCCTATCAGCTGACACAGCTAGGATGGGTTTTTGCATCTGCTTTATCAAGAATGAAAGCAGAAGAAACTTCCAGCAACATTCCAGGCTGGGCAGGATACAACTCACTACTGTCTGAAAGCCTTCCCTTGACACAGGTTGGAGCATTGCCACTACTCCCAGAGGTGGCACACGAGTGGTCAACTCTGCTGACTGTGATCATGCAAGAAAATCAGCTGAGGAAGTTGGCAGTTGGGGAAGATCACCCCACGGTCATTACCTTTGACATGGCCCTCTATGAGAAAGTGGTGAAGCTCCTAGATGCCAGACCTGACTTGAAACAAATGGTTGTTCCCAGACTGGGTGAGTTGCATGTTGTCATGGCAGCCCTCAGAGCTCTTGGTGCCTCCATGGAGAACTCTGGCATAGATGATGCCTGGGTGGAAGCTGATGCGTATGGTCCTGCCACCGACAAGGCAAATCCTGAAATGCACACACTATAAGCTGAGCTCTCCATGCCCATATCTACTCATATGTAGCACTCTCTGAAATGGCTCTGGAAGAGTTCTTCAAGGACAACTCACAACTGAAAGATGTGTGCCTGAAGGCTACAGAGGGAGTAGAAGCTGCCTGCTCTGAAGGGAAAGACATGAAGGCTGAATCCATGAAGCAAGCAAACAGCACCCTCCTGGAAGCATTGACTACTGCTGAGGTCATCACAGCATTCCAGAAATTGAAGGAACAGAAATCCCAGAATGCAATGTTCAAGGCCATGATGAATTACTTGCATCGTGTGGAAACAATCCTGTCCTTTATAGCGGCAACTCGAATGCTGACCTGGAACTCCATCTACAAGCTGGAGAAGCACTGAGCAAGCTGTTCTTTGCCATGGACCGGATCAAGTACAAGCGACTCTGGCCAAGATACATCACAGACATGCATGACTTGAGGACCAATCACCCTCAGACATGGGAGGAACTACGAGCAGGCAATATATCAGTCACCAAGAGTGTTATTCCCTTTGTGTCTGTTGGGGCAGACCATGCATGCGAACACCTGAACAAGCTAATGAAGATTAGCTCTGGGATCATTGGCATCTCCAACAATGCCAATGCCAGACAGAGATTTTTCATGGTCACACCAGAACTTTCTCGTCTGTCAAAAGAGTTCAAGAGTCAGTTTGACATGGAAGCTGACAGAATCACAGAGCATCATGAGCTTGGGCCAAGTGCAGTCAAGAGGGCACATGATACAATCGACAAGATCAAGGCAGCCATACTCAGCCATGGAAACCCCTTTACCAATGAAGGTGACAACCTGCACAATGTGATCACGCAAGCCTACATCCCAGATGAGTATGTACAACAGATCTTGAATGCTGATGTCACTGGCCAGAAGTTGTATGAAGACTATGTGTCAGAGCGTATCAATGGAGATGTCAGCCTCTGGGCCCCTGTGAAGAAAGAGAACAACAAGATGTTCCTGTCTGGGAACAAGAAGATTACAGTGAGACAATACTGTGGATCTGAAGGAGACCAAGGACCTTTTTGCAAGGCTGATGGTACTTGCTAGGTCAAATCGAGACATCAACCAGAAAGAGGCCATAGGAAACTATGAATTCACTCTGACACCAAGGGCACTGTTCGCTCCTGATGGAACAATTCTGCCATGCCATGACAAGTCCAAGTTAATCCATCTACTTGAGAAGCTGACAAAAGAAGACATGCCCCATGAAGACCATCAGCCGCCTCAAGTTGGAAGTTCTACTCACCAAGATGTAATGCATACAGGACTCACAGACCTCACATCTACTGATCAGCCAAGTCGGAAGATAGCACTGGTGGACGGTATGGTGCTTGTGCAGAAGCTGAGCAAAAAACCAGCGACTGTATTGACAGTCAATGATTTGAGTGGCTGCTTCAATGACAGACTGATGCAACTAACACGAGATTATGATGAAATCATCCTTGTGTTTGACACATATAGGGCAGATTCTCTCAAGAGTGCAACTAGAGATAAACGAAGACAAGGAAAAGCTTCTATTCAGTACCAAGTCAGAGATGACACCAGCATCAAACACATCCCAATGAGCAGGTTCCTCTCCGATGACAAGACTAAGAGTGATCTGACTGAATATCTTGCTGCCAAAACTCTCAAGTACAACAAGAGATCCTCCAAGCTGATCATCACATCTGCTTCTGGGCTCACTAGGAGCAACAAAGACCTTGTCTTTGAAGAAAACAACCACGAAGAAGCAGACACATTGCTGATCCACCAGGCTGTGCTGGCTTCACAGAGAAACCCACATGATGCTTTGCCAGCCTTCCATGCATTCACTGGGGCTGACAACACAGGAAGGTTCTCCCGCATAGGCAAGGCAACCTGGCTGCAGGTCTACCTTAAAGCAGATGAAGATATTGTCAAAGCTCTGCAGATGCTTTTGGATGAAGCAGATGTGACAGAAGGAATGCTGTCAGCCCTGGAATCCTTTATATGTGCAGCTTACTCACCCAAGGGGATCAACATCAAGGCAATCCCTCAACTGCGATGGCATCTCTTCTGCAAACATAGGGCAGAAAGTGACAAGCTCCCTCCAACACTTGGAACTCTGAAGCAGCACATCTTGAGAGTCCATGTCCAAACAAGAGTATGGGCACAGGCAGCCATTGCTCTGCAGGATCCACCACTGGATCCTCTGCAAAACGGATACTTCAAACACTCGGATGGCATGCTCAAACCAGTGACCACAGATGTCCTCCCATCCCCAAAGGCCATCCTTGAGTTGGTTCAATGCAAGTGTAAATCTGACTGCTCTTCTGGGAGGTGCTCCTGCAGAGCTAAGGACTTAGCTTGTACTGACATGTGTCAGTGCAGCAGCCAGTGCCAGAACGATGACAATTCCCAAGCCGTGATGTATGAAAGCGATGATGATTATGATGATGTATAGAAACTGCATAATTAAAAAGGTTGCTTAATCATACTGTGGTCTAAATGTGCATGTCGATAGTTCCAGAACATCCACATTTAACATTAGCTAATTTTAAACTCTTCAATAAAAGGAACTCAGAGTTATCTGATCAACTGCTTGTGATGTGTCATTTTTTTACCCATATTGTGGATGTATTTCAATGGGATGATAAAAAAAAACATTGTTTTTAAGGAACATGGAATATTAAATGCAAACAACTTTTCATTACAATGATATTGCAAGAAAACAACCACACCGGGTCATTTTTGACCCACTTATGCATCTTTGGGTTAATGTGGTAATGTCTTGTAGCTTTTTAACTAGCACCATTGGATTCCCTGACCCTGAAAATGTGGGTTTATCAGTTAAAATCAACATTCCAGCTTATTCAGAAGCCGAGATATTACAAATTAAAGTTTTACGGCGGCCATTTTTTTTTTATTCAATATGGCCGCCACATAGACATCTGGGCAAATGCAAACATTGTTTTTCTGACTCCTTATACAATAACCTTTCCAAAAATGTATAGTTTAGCAAATCCCCAAAAAATTCCCACAAAAATATATAGTGAACCTGACTAATGTTCCTCTTTAATTTGAGTAAAGACTTGAACATGAACATCTAAACACACACATGCAAATCATGTCGACTGAATCAGACACACAAGTGACTCTGAAGTGAATTAAATTCAGACTGTTTGTGATTCACAATAAGATTTAAAACATGTTCATTTCTCCTCTAAAGGAGGGCTGAAGCACAACAGTGAGAAGTGGAGCAACATTCAGGCCTTTCTGAACACAGAATGATTTATATGTTGGTAAATGAACTGAATCTGCTGCTGTGAATCTTTTGATCTTCTGCTGGAATTTGGTGCTTCATGAAACCAAAGAGGCAGAAATCAATAAATATCTGTTGTTCCTCACACACTGGTAGAAACCACATATTTCTAAGAAGAGGAATGTAAAATAAATTGATGTGAATCTGCTTGTGGCAGCATTCAGTACTTACTAATAAACCAATGATGCAGAAATGTATTAATATCTTTTGTTCCTCCCACACTGAAACTGCAGATGAGAAACAGAGCAGATGTCAAACCACAACTATGAGCTCATCTCTTTTATTAAACCACTAAAACAAAAGTCATATAGAATAAATATATTTTAAAAACAACATGACAATGTGTTAAAAACAGAAAGTAAAAATCAATCAAACTTTAATTACATTAGTTTTCACACAATAACAGGATTGCAGTGGAAAATGCTGATAACGATAAATGGGACAAAATTAAAAATAGATTCATAGCATGTTTGTTACATATTTACTGTGCAACCAAAATCCCATAATAACCAGGAAATAAATAAAGATTTGCTGCATAACAGGGACTTTTAACTATAAACATGTCCAAAATACACAATTAACTTTTATTTTGAAATGTTGGTGAAAGATGAAACCCAGAGAGTTGAAACCACAACCACTAGTGCACTGAACTCTTTCAGACTAAATTCAGACTCTTTCAGATTAAATGCAGTCGGTCACCACATGTACAATTAATTATAGCTGATAACATTTCAACTTCTGCTCCATGTTGTTCTTAAAAGAAATCTTGTTAATACATTGTGAAATAATTAATGCTTCTCAAGAACTTCTCTGGTGATGTAATGTGGAATAATGAAGGCCTCTTTTAAACTTCTTTTGTTGGGGGTGGATGCAGCTGCTTCCTGTTCTAAAGATGTTCTAAGTGTTTTTTTTGTCTCTACTCTCACGTTTCCCACATACCTCAAATGTATGTCACCCCCATATAAGGTAAATAATTATTTCATTGCTGGGGGTCTATTTCAGTGGAATGTGGTTTTTCTGGACAATATAACAGAATGCTGAAACAATAATCGTGGGAGAGGGATTTGATACCATTGAGTCTCTGTGTCATTTCTTTCTTCCCTCAGCTGAGCTGTATCGAGACGGGGATTGCAGATCAACAAATAAATTAAATACATTGGATGACAAAATTATCTAACAAACATCGAATATATTTGAGTGAAATAAACTGCATTGATAAGATGAGAGCGAGAAATAAACATTTGATGTGACTTTTGCTCCTCCTTCAGGGTGTGTTTCTACTAGGTCCTGTAGTGGAATGTAAATATCTTCTCCGTCTGGTGATGCGTCACAATAGAGTGAATTTGGAGGAGGAAAAATGGGGAAAGTAAGCACTAAGTGTCATTTAAAAGTTTTGCGTGATAATATTCAGTTCATTAAACCCGCTATTCGTCATCTCGCTCGCCGTGTCGGTATCAAGTGGATCTCCGGTCTGATCTACGTGGAGACTCTAGTTGAAGGTTTTCCTGGAGAACGTTATGTGTGATGACGTCACATACACTGACACGTCAAGAGAAAGACGTCACTGTCATGGATGTTGTTTACGTGCTGAAATGACAGGGACTAACTCAGAACGGATTCAACTTTATTCTGGATAAACTAAACGCTTTTTTAAGAGTCACATCTTTTCACACTAAAGAGTCGTTGTTGAAACGGTAGTTTTGCGGGAGGACAAAGGAAAGTTAATCTGTTCCGTCAATTTGAAACATGAGGCGATGGGCGGGACTTCCATTTCATGTAAAAGCTTTTGATTGGCTCTCTTTCTGCCCGTCAATCTAAGAGTTGACCAATTAAAGGTAAAATGGTAATATCTCTGCAAACACAATGTACCAGATATATAATGTATTAGTTATATTTGGTAATTTTGTAACGTAACTGCAACATCTCAGGCTCGTAATATCATTACCATTATAACAATTCACAAATTATCTTCATGCTTCCTAATGTTGCAAGATTACCCAGAATGGCCCAGTTACGTAATGTATTTGTAATATTTTGGCAATTCCATGATTTACTGACAAATTAACTGCAACTTCATGGGCAATAATTGAATTACCATTAAATTACTGTTGGGAATTTTCAGGATTGGCCCCCAAGTATCAAGTCAGGTCTGCGGTCGCTCTCAATCCGGATCCTCGAGGGGAGAAATGATTGACAGACACTTCAGTATGCAATAGTGATTTCTCATACTTTATTGTTCAGCACAGCATGATATACCTTTGTAGGAACAGGAAAAGCAGTACATTAACTACATTATCCAATGAGATCAGTCGTTACCTTATTTGAACAAGACATTCAGATTCTGAATTAATTACATAATTATCGAAAATATTCTAGAATAGACAAGTTCAACAAGACTGTTCAACTTTTGACTTCAGACACTCGGAAGAGTAAAACAGGGAACCCTTTCCACATGATTTCTGTTAATGACACCACACACACACACACACACACACACACACACACACACACACACACACACACACAATGAAACTAGGAACTGAGTACTAGCTGTGAAATGTCAGCTTGCTTAAATATATTTATGGAAAAGTCTACTTTTCTCACAATTACCAAATCACAAATCATCTTCACGTCCTCCTAATGTCCCACGATTACCCAGAATGGTCCAGTTAATGTATTCATAATATTTGGTTAATTCTGCGACTTATTGGCAACGTAACTGCAACGTCATAGATCTGTAATATAATTACCACTTCAACTTCCAATTCCACATTTTTACGTTCTCCAATGTGATAAATAAAGTCAGTCCAGTCGCAACACAGGAAAACTGCATTTCTGTGACAGATTTGTGTTGTTGCAGTTTAATAATTGCTACAGTATCACTCAAAGTTCAACAAACACATCAGATTGGTTGAGTAAAATAATGATCTTCTAGTTGAAGTTCTGTTAATTTTTTTGCATCTGTGATTATTTGGCAGCTTTAATCCCCTGAAATGTCTGTTAACATGATGCTAAAAATTTATAATGGAAGTGCCCAGAATAATGCTATTTAAAAAACAATTTAATGATCCCCTTTTCTCCCCAATTTGGAATGCCCAATTCCCACTACTTAGTAGGTCATTGTGGTGGCGCGGTTACTAATTAATGGGTTACTCAGTCGCCTCTGCTTCTGAAACCGTCAATCTGTGCATCTTCAAGTCAAGTGGTTTTTATTGTCGTTTCAACCATATACAGTTAGTACAGTACACAGCGAAACGAGACAACGTTCCTCCAGGATGGTGCTACATAAAAACAACATGGGACAAACACAGGACCACATGAGACTACACAGACTAAATTACATACCTACATAAAGTGCACGTGCAAACGTGTGCAAAAAGTACTGGGACAGTACAATAAATTAATAACAATGAACAGGACAATAGACACAGTGACAGTCTCTGAGTATAAACATCACATTAACAGTCATGAAAGTATCTATAGATTCATCAGAACATATATCAGGGAAATAATTACTCACAGTCACTCATGGACCTACACTTTAGCACACACAACATGTTATCTTGTCTTTCATCTGCCTTGCTCCGCTGTATGCCGTTGATTGACAGGCTCTAAGCCCCGCCTCTCCAACACTGTACATTATAAATATGTTGACACAGTTCAATATTGATGTGATTCCGTCACAACTGTCATTTTGATATATCGATGTGCTATTGTTTTATAATAATAGATTGTTTATATTTTCTGTATAACCAGAGGGTTGTTCCATAAAACAAGATTAGAAAATAAGCCAGGCTAGTAGTAAGTATTATATACGTTGTGACAAAAAATGATTTATGGCCCTGATTTATGGTTTAATTGCTGTACGTTTGACCTTTCCCTCCGCCCCCCTCCCCTCCCTCCGGCAGTTGTAGGCTACATGCTGTGATATGGCGTGTCTGTTCTGATACCCCCATCGGTGTATTTAAAAGAGTAGAAAGATTATTAATCTTTAATGGAAAACTGAGATGACAAAAAAAGTAGTATTACAGTTCATGAAACGATTTTAAACGGTAGATTTTGTGCTGCATTTTACAATTTATGCTACTTAATTTTTGTTTTTAAAAAAAAAAATTTTTTTGCTCAATACTTTTTTTGTTTTGCAAAACAAAAAAAGCTTTGCTTTATATTTTTGCAAATATATGTGGCATGGAATTGATCCCATAGGCAAGTAGTCTCCGGATGCTGATCTCAGAGCTTCCACGCTGGACACCCATTTCTTGCATCTTTACTGAGATCTCATGATATGGCATTCCATTCATAAACATGTCCTCAATAAAAGACATGTATGGTTCGAGTGCCATTTGAACTGGAAAGTTTGACCAACTGGGACCGAACCCTACGCTTTTGACGCTCAGCGACCTACTCCTTTGAAACTATCCACTGCATGCGCTGAAACAGAATTGATTCCACCGTGGGAAATAGGAAAACAAATAAAGAAAAATAAAGACAACGTATATTCGACCCATTATTTCGTTTTGGTTTCCTTGTTTATTATATTTCCCGTTTCGAGCTGAAAGCAATCAAACGAACGAAAATTTTCATATTTGGTTCATACAGAAAAACAAAACATTGATTCGTTATTTCGTTTTTGGTTTGCCAGATTAAATGGAATAATCGAATGATCGGATGATACACGGACCTGGTCTCCACCACTTTTCAATTTATGTATTTTATTACAATATAATATTGTAAAACTGATTATATAAGATTATGTATCAGTCAACAACATCAGTGGCTACCTAATCATGTAACAAAATAAATCTTAATACTTCATGAACTTAATACATTTTCATTTAAAGTTGCTAAATGCCACGAGTTGGGATTTTTACCTACAGCATTTCATTTTTGCTCAGGTCTATGTTTATTTTTTAAAGTCACTCACGCATATATTGTAAGTAATGAACTATTAATACTTGATTTAAAATACATTTAGATCCACATCATTTGTTATTCTTATGTTTTTACTTAAAAACTGTGTAGTGGTGGAAAGTGGTGGAAATGACGGTTAATGATGGAAAGATTGTTTCTGTTCATTTTTCCTTAAATTGCCAGTCCAAAATATTTTTAACCATGTATTTTATTATTTAACATGTATAAATTGAACAGTATACCTAATAGTTTTAAAAATAATGATTACAAATGATATGAAAATTATATGAACCTGCTCAAAACATTAATTTCATTCAAATAAAGCTGTACACTGTGTGTGTGTGTGTGTGTGTGTGTGTGTGTGTGTGTGTGTGTGTGTGTGTGTGTGTGTGTGTGTGTGTGTTTGTGTGTGTGTGTGAGAGTGAGTGTGTGTGTGTGTGTGTGTGTGTGTGTGTGTGTGTGTGTGTGTGTGTGTGTGTGTGTCTGTCTGTGTGAGATAGAGAGACTGAATGTAGTGTCATAGTGTCTGTGTGCATGAATCATAAAAATGGTCTAACCACCCAAAAGGGACACCTCTTGGAGAATTGTGAGTAAGAAATCTTTTCCTCAGGAAATTCTTTTAGGAACTTCTCATGAAGACGTTGCATAGATTCATTCAAGAAACGCGTCTGCATTTTATTTTTATTGCTTGTCAGCGTTTCTTTTTTTCCTGTTGTGGCCCTTGAATTTTCATCCCGTGAGAGAAAGTTGATGATTTTCTCCTCAGTGGTGGTGCTAATTTTGTTAACTTGCAAACCTCGATTATACTTTAAGGTTTGTGCCCTTTTGCAGTCATCTTCAAGAACATTGCTGAGATGCCCAATTCTCTCTGTGCAAATTTCATTAGCCTGTACTTCTGGAGAATTTTAGAAGACACAATTTTGGCTATCAGCTGCTGGTTTTTGGCAGAGGTTTCTTTCCTATATTTCTCCCTCAACTGAGAAATGATGGTGTTTTGAAAGGTTAGAGTCCTTCTTAGTTTTTTTGGTCCCTCCGCCATTTGTCTTGCAGCTTTACTCCGTGGTGAGTCATTATGACTGATTTTTTTCTGTAGTCTGGCAAACCTTTTCTTATATTTTAAAATTTTTCTCAAGGCATCACCCAGCTTTCTATTAACCACAGACAAATCTCTGAAAAGCTTTGATCGATCTCTCCTCACTGTCTTCCTACCCCTGGATGTAGATCTTTCCACTACGGGGGGAGTGTCTGGTGTCGGGTGAGTTTGGTGGTGTATTGGCCAACACAGCACTTGCAGTGGCTATATGTCGTCGTCGGTTTCACTGATTTATCTTCCACTGTTTTCTTTTTCTTTCCTTCTCCTTACTGGAGACCTCTAAGATTGGTTTCACTATTCCTCTTTCTTTTTTCCTGTGATATCTTTCCCTGTCTTTTTCTAATTTCTGTTGATATTTAACTGGATCAGCTTTTATTCTGTCCCTGTATTCCTGTGACTTCTTGGCCACCGACTTCGGCATCTTAAATATAAATATAAATACATAAAAATACATATAGAGTGTACTGGAATGGTGCTATATAAAATTCTCAGTCCAAAAGCACAAATATGTCATGAGAACACAAAAATAGCACACAAAAATGGCATGTATATCATGTCCAAAGCTACGCCTGTAATTTCTCAGAGGTGGAAATGACGGAGGTGGAAATGACATTTTAGCAGTTTTTCTGCAATATTAGCACACCCTCATGTCATGCTTAGCTACTTTTAGACTTAGCATGTTGTTTACTCATAATAAACATAAATACATTATTTTCATATTTGTTGTACATAATTCAACCAAACTACAGCCACTGATGGAAATGACGCTGAATAAAAATATTCTGTATAAAAGCTTGAGTTACCTTGATTTATTTTCTTGTACTAAAGAGCACATGTGCCTGAAGTTTCATCTTCAACTAATACGTCATTTCACTAATATTGCCATGGTTACCAAGTAAATAAAATATTTAAGGTGGATGTATTAAGGTGGATTTTGTTGAGGGAGGTGGAAATGACGGAAAACCTGGGGACAGACTTATTTTATTCCAAAATTAGTTTAAAATTGTGATATACATATGGAATTTCTATTGTATGATATTATTTTATTAGTCCTTAAGACAAACATGTTAAAAAAAAAATTAAATCGATCCTTTAATATACATTTTTAACATTCAAAGAGGGCCAGTCTGGGCTGGGGACAAGCATAAAACTGCTAAATCTGCTAATAAACAGCCTTGCAAAAGCATTTTTAAAAGAAAACAGGGGTCAGATTTGGTGGTTACTAGGATGATGGAGCATGAACTTCATAAAGACAATGTATTTGTGCAGTTGTTTGTTTATTTATTTACAAAAAAAGGCCAAGGACACAAAAGTGCCTGTAGTTGGAGAATCACCCTAATACAAACGTTTGTTACATTTTTTATTTTTATTTTTAACCATGAGATTCTAAAACAGTGGATACTGAATGATATTAGTTAACAAATAGGTTTATTTTACGCAAACAGACGATACTGGTTGAGCAGTCTCATTCAGACGTTCACTTTAAAAAACAAATAAACGATTAACAAGTGTTATTTACTTTTACCAGAGACTAAAACGTATTTTAAACATTAGGTTCAGATTGGCAAACACAATATTGTCATTGAAATAGTATGCATTATAAATTGTAGCTTTAACACGTGTTGTATTGCATTTTTCCAATCAAAATTATTTGAGAGCATCCAAATTGATAAGGCGTTTTTTGATCCAGGTTTTTAGGCGCTGAGCAGCGGGGGATTCGTTTTCATGCAGCGGGGTAATTCATTTTATGATTCAGACATAAAGGCGACGATCGACAGATGTTTTGTGGCGGGGATGTGTAGTGAAGACGCGCCAAGAGTTCGAAGTGTCAATTTAAATCTTTGATCTCTTAATTTTTCACAACGGGTGTTTTGGTCGACAGGCCTTTTAAATGATTTCAGGCACAGATTAAACTATCAAACATCCCAATGTTGCATTATTCAGTTCTAAAAGAGATTTTAACTAAACATATTAATATTGTAAATTAATGGGTCCTTTCTTCACGCGCAACCGCCTACTAAAAACAAGCTAATAGGCCTACATTCAATAATATTATAATAAAAACAGCCGCTGAGTTAAATCACTAGACAGAAAGATGTGCGGTTGTTTAAATGTATGAAAACAAAATGAGATTAATTGTTGTCTAAGAAAAGTGTATTTTTCTGTTGAGAATTATATAAAAGAGACATGAATAAACTTTTTTTTTTATATATACGTCATTTTGAACTTTTGAAAGTTTTAAACTTTTATATACTTATATACGTCATTTTGAGTTTGTCGCGATGCTTCATGAACCCAGATTTAAACAGAAGATGGCGCCAGATAGCTGTGGTGTGATTGTGAAACTTTGTGACAAAAAATTATATATGACCTATGCTTTATGACTTAATTGCAGTACCTTTGAACTTTTAATTCCTGTCCCCCCATTACCCTCCCCTCCCCAACCCCTCCCTCTGGCAGTGAGTGAGTGAAGGTCTTCTTATGGGGGAGAACTCAGCCTATTTAAACAGACTTTAAGTGTGTGTGTTCATCATTTACAGCTGAACCAGACAGACGCATCTGTAGAACACGGGTGATTGCACTTTAAAATGGCGTTTATTTTCAGAAGTATGTGATTTTTTAAATATTGATGTTTTACATTTTGGTACCTTGATTTTTAAAAGGCGTTTAAATCATTTTTTATTTGTACGTAATTCAGCCCCTATCAACGATTATGAAAACCTGGATCGCATCGATCAACTGCGTAAGTTTACATAAAGATCATTTTTATGTATTTATATATTAGAATTGCTTAGTACTGATGTGAATATTTTCTATTTGTTTTTCAGTGACTGAACCGTTAATTAATGAAACAACGGGTCAGAGCAAATCTGTCAACAGATGTGTACTGCAAGGTATGTATACATTATTTGTGTTCTATTTTGATTATGCAATATTGATCAAACAAAAATGTATTTTCTGTGTTTGTAGATATTTCAAACATCGACTTGTCAACGCTTGTCTCACAACCGGGGTTTGCTACACCCAAACCGAAGACATCACTGTCACTCAGTTCACGGAGACGCAACAAACCCGTTAGTCCAATTCCGAGGATTTCACGAAGCCCTCGATTACATGTTGTACCCCCAGCTGGAAACGGTGCAAGACACTATTTTGGAGAAAAAAAAACATCGGTCTTCATCAGGAGAAAGGAGAAGCGAAGAAACAACGTCACGTCAAATACCTTCTGTGTTAAACGAATCAGTTGGTGAGTACGATTCACACTAACATCATTAAAAATGGTAACCCCTTGCTAATACACATATTCTCATTTTTTATATAGATTTGTACGCTACCAGTTTGCAAATTGACGAAGACCCCACAGCAATCTTCAATAATGATGCGTTCGTGAGGGAGTGGGACGCTCTTAACCAACCCATACTTCCAGACAACACCGATATTGCTGTCTCATCACACGGCGGGGCTGTGGTGCCAGATGAGGAGCTGCTGCTAAACGACGCGGAGGATGTGATTTCGTTTATTGATGCTGTATCGGATTGTACGGAGGACGATGCGAACAATCAGGGGTGTGTGGAAGAGACAGTTATCGAAGCGGATGAAAATCTACCATCAAATCAACAGAACTTTTCCCATGATTTGTTGATGGAATTGCGTGAACAGAATCGATTGGCGGACGAGAAGCTGGACATTATTTCAGAGAATGTCAAACGTCTTTGTGACTGCTTCCACATGGTGATGACAAACTCAGAAGAACAAGGAAGTCTACGGCTTATTCTCGATCGAGTTGGTGCCAATCGCGAGATGTTGAATAAAATTGAAAAGATTCTCCAGGACGAATTCGAGAAAGCCAGCTCATGGTAAATATATTGACTAACATCAATAACGCTGTCATAGAACATATAAAATAACTAATTGTGTTTATGATTGATTTGTGTTAAAAGGGTGTTGTTGTTTTGTAGCTGGTATGTGTATAATTGTGTTTATGATTGATTTGTGTTAAAAGGGTGTTGTTGTTTTGTATTATTTAGGCTACCTGTGCTTTTTTTGTAGTTGGTGTATGTGTATAATCAGTGGAAAATAAAACTGAATTGAAAAAAGTTTTCAATATGACGAGTAAAAGAACACATTCAGACGATGAATTGCTTAATTGTCAACCAGACTTTGAACAAAATCCTTCTGCAAGAACTAGATACGATCATTTGTCAAATATTGAACAGCTACAAAGCATAATCGATCAACAGATAGATGTTTTAGGTCCTGCCTATTTGGATTTAAATGCTAGATTAGAGGGTATTCTTCAAACACATGGAAGATGTCTAAATTATTCTAATGGTAATAAAGAATGTGAGATGTTAAATCAGTCACTAGAACCATCATCACACAGTTCATCCTCATTAATATCAGGCCCTCGCGCTCTAAAGTATGCATAAGCGATTAGAAGACATGATCCAAAAATATAATGACAAACTGGGGTCTCCACGACCTAACCTTTGTGAAAGATTAGAAGCAATGATAAAAAAGCACGAGGATGCTAATAATGAGGATGAGTTGATTGTTGATGCAGTACAGACTGGTGGTGTAAGCAATATTTCATCAGACACGAATGAACCCCATGTAGGTTTAAGTCAGAATAATATTGAAACATTGGTTAGAAACGGAGGTGTTGTAAATGATTTCACAATTGTACCAAGACCGCGTTTCAATGGCATAGAGATACACAGGGCTCTAAATTTAAGGGATTTAATATCTACAGACCTTGCTGAATACAGTACCTCTGTGCACAATGCATTGTCAGAGATGGTGTCATTTTCCAGACAGATGGGCGGTGAATCCAGTTTTATTAATATTTCACTGAGAGGCCCCAGTCTGAAATCTGATGTAAACTGTGTATTATCACCTAGCAATGGCTATAACGAACGCATTTTTGTTGAACAATTTGAAAAAATTATGCAGAGCAATGCGAAAGTGATGGCCGACGACAGTTTGCAGTTACACGCATCCATAGCCAGAAGTAGGAGCGGTGGTGCTCGTAGGAAGCTAGTTGATATAGCACATGATGACGTGATTAGAAGAAAAAGAATGCATTTATTCTGTCCTGTCAATACGTCAAACAACCTGTGTTTTTCATTATGTCTAGCATATTTTCTCGACCCTCAGATTTCCCATGACAACTTAGAAAGACGGGGTGAATCCATTCAGAGTGCTGGCGGTTTCACACCTCGGGATAAAATAGGTCTAGGAGACATTGCAAAATTTGAACGTGCATTAGACATAAAAAGTGTTGTCTTTTACAGGTCAACCGATGGAAAGTTGGAAAAATATAAAACTTCAGATGAGCCACACACCAAAACAGCATATCTTTACATTCATGGTTCTCATTATTACATGATAAAGAATCTGAAAGCCTTTATAGGGTCTGCATATGTATGTGATTTCTGTTACACAGGTTATACGAGCAGACAGAATCATGATTGTAAATATGTGTGCTCTGTTTGCAACGATAGTGAGTGCTACAAACAGCCTAAAAGCATAATACACTGTCAAGACTGTTTGCGTTATTGCAGATCTAGATACTGTTTTAATGCTCATAAAATAGTACCCCCTACGGACGATGATTGTGGTAGATCTCCTTGCGATACTACAAATTATTGTCGTAAATGCAATAAACGTTACCATACAGCCAAAAACCCCAAACCTCATAACTGTCCAAATGATAAATGTCTACATTGCGGGGATGATGTAAGCCACGGAGGTCAACACCAGTGCTTCATACAGCCTACCATACCCAAGGAATATACAGATCGTTACATTTTCTATGATTTTGAAACACGATGTGATAATGGTAAACATATAGCAAATTATGTGTGTGCCATGACTTTTGATGGTGAGACATTTGAATTTGGAGGTGAGGGATGTGTGAGACAACTCGTTTGGAGGTTTAGACAGCCGAAGTACAAAAATTACACTTGGATTGCACACAATGCAAGCGGGTTTGACAACTTTTTAATTCTGGAGTATTTTTGCAATGCAGGACTCCAACTTAACATAGTAATGCAGGGCTGTAGAACCATTTTCATGTATGATGAGACTTTTAGGCAACGTTTTATCGATTCTTACTCATTCCTCCACATGGCTCTGTCTAAGATGCCATCTGCGTTAAATTTGCAAAATGAAGAAAAAGGCTTCTTTCCTCACTATTTCAACAGACAGGAAAATCAGACTTATATAGGTCCATACCCTGCTAAAAACTACTACGGGTACAACTCCATGACAGATAGTGCCAGGACAAAATTTGATCAGTGGTACAGAAACAGTCGATGGTGAAGTCTTTGATTTCAAAAAAGAGATTGGCATCTACTGCATGAATGACGTCGTTTTATTACGTGAAGCATGCATTAAATTTAGAGATGAATTCCTACGATGCACACAGATAGATCCTTTCAGCTACGTGACTCTTGCTAGTTGCTGTATGGGTGCTTTCAAGATGCAATTTCTCTCTAGAAATACACTGGCTCTGACACATAATAATGCATACGTCAATCAGTATAAGACATTCTCTAACATCTCTATTGAATGGCTTGAGTATGTGAAAAAAACACGTGACGTAGACATTCACCACGCGCTAAATCACGGTGAAGTGAAATTTGGAGGGTACTTTGTTGATGGATATTACGAAAAAGATGGTGTACGAAAAGCTCTAGAATTTGCCGGATGTTTTCACCACGGTCCACGAGTGTCGTTACAGATCTGACTATGTAAACCCCTGTCAAAAGTGCCTTTTGAAGTGCTCAGGATGCAGTTTAATGACAAGATTGATGTTTTGCAGAACGCATACTGTTTAGACGTTGAGGTGATGCATGAGTGTGTATGGAAGAATCTTAAGCAAACTGACCCTCATGTAATTGCGTTTATGACCACTTATTCGGCACCTGAGAGACTGAAACCACGTGATGCACTCTTTGGGGGCGTACAAATGCTTACAAGTTGTACCACAAAACTTCAGAAAATGAAAAGATCAGATATGTTGATTTCACGAGTCTTTATCCTTACTGTCAGGCTCGAAAAAGCTACCCTGTTGGACATCCTGAAATAATTTTCAAGGATTTTGAACCCCTTGAAAATTATTACGGACTTATTAAGGCCACAATGCTACCCCCGAAAATTGCTTCATCCTGTGCTTCCTTACAGGTGTGCAGGGAAACTTATGTTTCCTCTATGCAGAACATGCGTTGAGAAACAAATCAATGTTACATCTTGTACGCATACAGATGAGGAGAGGTCTATCTCAGGCTGCTGGGTGAGCATTGAATTGTTGAAGGCGATTGAGAAGGGGTATCTTGTAATGGAGGTCTCAGAGGTGTGGCACTTTGCAGAGAAATCGGAAACACTGTTTTCCGATTATGTAAAGACCTTTCTGAAATTTAAACAGGAGGCCTCAGACTATCCCTCTCACGTAGTCACCGATTCAGACAAAAAGCCTATATCGATGATTACTTTAAAAAGAAGGGATTAACCTCGATCCTGCAAAGATCTGTCACAACCCTGCTCAGAGATCTATCAACAAATTGTTGCTGAATAGTCTGTGGGGGCGTTTTTCAATGAGAGAAAATCTACCCACTTCTAAACTTTTGAAAGACCCAGAAGAATTTGCTCACATCATATTTGGCTGTCAGTATGACGTTAAATATTTCACATTCGTGTCTGATGAAATTGCGCTGGTGCAGTACAAACATGACGATGGAGCCATGTACAACACACGGGATGTGAATATATTTCTGGGGGCCTTTACAACAGCACATGCACGGTTAGAATTGTATAGCCTTATGGATAAATTGGGTGACAGATTGTTGTATAGCGACACAGACAGCGTTATCTTTATCTCTAGAGATGGTGATTGGGAACCTCCTCTGGGTCCTTATTTAGGAGATCTGACTGACGAAATCGGCAATGATGATCACATCACAGAATTTTTGTTCAGGAGGGCCTAAAACATCACGGATATCGCACTGCAAAAGGTAAAGTGTGTATGAAAGCAAAGGGTATAACTTTGAATGCTGAAAATTCTATGGGGATTAGATTAGACACTTTGATCGGTCTTGTTGACAGTTATGTAAAATCGCATGACACCAAACACGTCCTAGCCTACACAGACAACATCGTGAGGAATAAAAAGAACTTCACTTTGCAAAACAAGTCAGTTGTTAAAAGTTTCAAGTGGTGTATAATAAGAGGCAGCTTTTCCCTGATTATACAACTCTACCATATGGCTACTAATAATTTTTTAAATCACACGCAGTGTCTTGGGAGGTTGATGGTTTTGATTTTAGACTTCAACATCCTTTTTCATGTGTAATAAGTGGACCTTCAAATTCTGGAAAGTCTTATTTTGTAAAAATGTTGTTGGAAAATGCTGTAAATATGATTTCTAAAAAGATTGAAAACATTGTGTACATTTATGATTGCTGGCAACCTATGTATGATGAACTGTATAAATTGTATAACATTAAATTTGTGGAAGGAATACCGCAGTCTCTGAATGATGATGTTTTATTACCTGTCAATAAAACAAATCTGTTAATAATTGACGACATGATGAAGGAGGCAAGTGGAAACTCTGAAGTGGAAAAGTTATTCACTCAATACGTTCACCATAGAAACCTCAGTGCTATTTATATTGTGCAGAATTTATTTTTCCAAGGTAAATCCAGCAGAACCATCAGTTTGAATACAAATTATTTAATATTGTTTAAGAATCCTCGTGATAACAATCAGATAAATGTGTTGGGAAAACAAATGTACCCTGGAAATACAAAATATTTTATGGAATGCTATCAAGATGCTACCAACCAGCCTTTTGGATACCTCATGATAGACTATAAAGCAAAAACCCCTGAATGTTTTCGTCTCAGAACGGGGTTGCTTTCAAACCAGCCAGTAGTTTACATTCAAAAAAGAAAACCGTGATTTTGGTAAAATGTCTGCTAGACTATCTAGAAACCTCCCCCTGTTAAAAATGCTATTTAAAGCGACCCCCATGCAAAGGCATCTTATTATGCAATCAGCATCTGACGAGCTCATTTTAACATTGTGTGAGATGCGTTTAATGTACTCTATGGCACAATCCTACTAACGAACCAGCAACACAAACGGTTGAAGAGGAGAAAGACTGAAATTAAATACATAGCCAATAAAAAGATTGGTGTGTCCACAAAAAAACGCATGCTCAACCAGAAAGGAGGATTTCTTCTTCCGCTCTTGAGCATAGCAGTCCCCTTTATTACAAGTCTGATAACGGCTAAACATGGATGAAGATGGGAGTATGCTGAGAAGCTGTTTTTAGTGTCTCAAAACCAAATAGATAAACTGAAGCTGTCCAATACCCAAGTGTCTATTCAACAAACCGTGGAAGACGATCTGGATGTTGCTATAAGAAATATTTTGAATAAAGACAATTTGGATACTCATGAGAAGGCTAAGCTTTACACTTCAGCTTTACAAAGATTTTTAACGGTAGTTAAACAGGGTGATCGAGATAGTAACACATTAACGCTTGCATTAACATCCCCCAATGAGTCTCGCAAAGAACAATCTGTTAACCCTGTTGAAGATATTATAGCAGATGTATTGAAAAATGTCCCATTGAGATGTGTGAAAAATGCAAGATACATCATGGATAAAATGTCTAAAGCCAAAGAAATGGCATCTTGGATGATTCGGGGGAGTTTGTATTTAAAGGTATTACTGTACAGGGATCACACGTGATGGATCTTGTAAAGAGTATTACGGCTCCGCATAATATTAGGGATGACCGTAGACCTCATGGATGGACTGAGTTTTTGCAGGCAATTGCTACTTTAAACATCCCCTATTCAACAGTGCCAAACCATAAGGTTAGACGTGTAATAAGTTCATTTAAAACCAAACCGTCTACATCGCCCTCTATGGGTCAAAGAACGTATTTAAGTACACCTTCTTCTAAGGATTCAGATGTATCACCGTTTAAATCACCGTCTCTTGATCAAAACGTATGGCTGTCATTTTGATATTGTATAATTGTATATTCATTTTTGTACAAATTAATCATATGGTATTCAATAAAGCTATGACATTGGTGCATTTGACATTGTGCTCTTTTTATTTATTAGAAACAAACATTTACAAATCATGTGTTTAACATAAACGTTTCACCCATTTGCACACATTGCATACACTTAAATGTAGTACTATTACAATGAGTTATCCTTAGTTTTTTCACAAAATGCGATACATATTCATCATTTTTAATTAAATCATCGCTATAAAGCATCATAACATCATCATAAGCACGACCTCGAATCATATGATATAGAAAGAAATTACAATGATGACCGCATGTGTCAGACATAAAATGCTGAACTTGTTTAGCTGAATATTGAATGCGTGTTGAATTCGTTTTTAGAAAGGCAGTGATTGATACAGGAAAACGAATAAAATCAGGACTATTACCGAAACTGTCAAAGAAAAATGCTGAACCATCCTTATTTATGTAAATTGCTAACCAGTGTTCACCGGGGAGATGTGCAGGGTCTGTGTTGATTATGGCTGACGTAGGTAATGTTCTTAAGGGGTCCTTCGGTAAATGATCACACGGTAGTACTCCAAGAAAATGCGTGTTTTGTGTGATTCTGTCTATAGCCGCTGTAAGTTGTATGGTATTCATGTTTTCAATTAATAGTAGTAAACAAGCACCTGTCTTCGGTTAGAAACTTCAATGATGTTGTCAAAAACAGCATAAACAATCAGATTAATGGTTCTTGGAAGCGGTTGTCTGAAACGTACTTCTAGTCTGATATTCCCAGACTTAACAAGCGAGATGTGTTGGACACATTCTTCGTCTGGAGTGAGGTTAAAACCATAAAGTGTATAACCCTGCAGAAAATCTTCTCTGTCGATTACCAACGCTTGGTTTTTTAGATGTCTTCCAGACGAAAGTGCAAGCTGGTAAAATTCTCGCACGGCGGTGCCTGCTCCAAAGTCAGGTTGTAATGGTTTGGCGGGTGTTGCTGACCATCCACATAAACAGCTAGAAACTCCAGATCGTAATGCTTAAATGCAAAAGGGTTTTTATCGTATGCCCCTGTAAAAGCATCATTATCGACCATACCCAATATGATGGATTTGGGTAATGTACCTAAAAACAGGTTTTCCTGGTTTGATACACGGCCTCCAGCTGGTATGGAGAAATTTTTCAGGCAGACCCTGTCAATGGGGTATTTGGCAGTTGTTGAGAGTAGTGCTTGAGCGTGCCCCAGTCTCACTCCTGGTGATACAGATACTTTTTTAACAAACAGAGAAGCTGTCAAAATGCATAGTTTATATGCTATAGCATCACTCCTCATTAGACAAAATTCATCTTTGCCTCTTGTCAGACGGATTTTAATGTCCACCCCATTAAGCATTAGTTTTTCTTGAAAGAAAATATCACTGTGTATTGGTGATAAAAGCTCAACTACTGCACTTTCGTTGCTAAAGGCAGCCCTCTTTGTCAGACCAATGTTAGCCCCTGCCGGATCGCCTGCATCCATATGTCCGGCAGAATCTTTGTAAAATAAACCTGCTGAGAAAACACTTTCCAATGTATCTTTACCATAGTTTAAAAGGCATTCTATAATACATCGATAGGGGTAAGTGTTTGTACTCTGCGAAATTAACCTATCACCAAGCGATACGTCAACCTGTGAAAAAATAGTGTTTCCTGGATAATTGACCAGTCCAACAGGAGTCCCATCTCTGATATTTGAACCGTCCGGATTTGTGATTTTAACACGCATGTAAAGCAGTGTATTATTTAAATCTATATAATCTTCACCATTCCCCGCTATGAAAAATTCCAATGGAGCGCTGTCCGATATCGCAGATAGAGGAGGGATTTCAACGTATGTGTTTTTTTCAATAGCCGTCTGAGTCATCAGCACTGTAAACAGATCCAGTTCGGATTTAATACACTCTTCGGACATGGTGTGTAGTAGTGCCATGGTTTAGAATATAGTTTTAACAGATGAAAAACGCTTCACAGCTCTCTTTCGTTTTCGTTGCCTAACTGCGGTTTTCTTAGGGTGTTTCCTGGTTTTCTTTACAGCTTGACCACTCCTCCCCCTCCTCATTCCAGGTGGTTTAGACCTCCGTCTTGAGATTTATCATTATTATTAAAGGAATGTGTCATAGCTCTGGTAACAACGTCGCTGGCTATGTTTTTAGCAGCGTTTTTAAGGTGTGGTTTGGCTATGCTGAAACCTCTTTTTAACAACGGAAGAGCCATTCGAAACAAACCCCTGAAAAGGCCTCCGAGCCCCGCCCCATACATGACCCCTCCCCCAGAAAACCCCGGCATTCCACCGCCTGCTTGAGTTTTATAATAGTTTACATAATGAGTGGGGTCCATTTGGTACGGATTATAATACGCCATTTTTAAAGGATCGGTTGTTTCACAGGCCTGAAGTGTAGTTTAACGACGACTTTGCCGTAAGAAAATGGCACTTCCCTATTTCTGTCGTCTTTGAGTTCAATACAAATCTCTCCAATAGAATGTTTATTCACTGACACGTAGTGTACTCTGTCATATGCAACACTGACTATTTCACGATCCGATCCGGTTATATGTACACATCTCAAAAGCGGGACATGTGCATCACCCACAGATTGATATTCGATAATATCTGTGTACATGTACATGGTGTAAAACCCTCCATTTATGTCTGCTTGGTGTGGCGCGTACACTGGCGTAAAACCGGGTTCGATGCTTTCATTTCCAGTATAATCATTTACAGCTACCAATGGTTTCTTCGGTATTACACCCAAAATAATGGCTAGTTTACCGTGGAATGTTAAGGAACTTCCTGGTGCCGCCATCATGAACACTTTGTTTTTCACATGATCGTAGCCAAGATGTGCATGCCGAGGTAGCAAAGTATTTAGGTCCTTAATTACAAGCAAAACTTTGTCATAATAACCGCTTTTCAGCTTTATCTTCTCAAGATGGCTGATTCCGTCGATAACCTCTCTGAATTGGACTTTCACATCATCATCAGTAATAGTGTACCATGATCTAGGGTATTCAATTTCAGCCACACCCACCTCCCAACGACCTTTTAAGTTTATAGGTTTGGCTAATCTTGTTCTGTAATTTGAAATTCGGTTTTCGGGGTAAAGATCTAATGAAGCATTGCATGGCAATGTAACATAAAACCCTGCTTCATCCATGACCGTTTACTGCAGAAATGAACTCAGGTAACAAATGTTTTATTTTTATATGCTTTAAGAGGTTTGTAGATCTACAACAGCTTTTTCATTAACCCAGCTGTCAAACTTCGGAGGCCACCCCACCCATCGTACGAGCACCATGGATCTTTTACCATGCGTCTTCTTGTCTAAAACTTTAAAAGCTTTGTCCTTATCCACAATAATTTTTTGTAACTCCTCTTCCATCGATAACGTCGCCATCGTAATCAGATAGTTTGTAGACTGGTGGTTGTCGTGGTATACATTCGGTTATAGTGAAGAACTCATCTGTGTAGTTTTGTTCATAACCCTTGGTAAAAGGACCCCTCATCTTTGATATTCTATACAAATTGTCATAGACGACCGGATCATTTTCTTTGTTGACATCTACAGGCCTCATTTTAATACTTCTGTGATAACTACTGTTGTATCCTTGAATAATGTCTTGTAAAACATTGATGTAGCGTTTAGAGTTTATAGCTGTTAAATAACGCCACAGCTGCCCTTTTAACGTTCTATTAAAACGTTCAATAACGCTTGCTTTCAATTCACTCCCCGTGCTGAAATGGTAAATGTTGTGTTTTTTAGTTAGTTGTTGAAAATGCTTGTTAAAAAATTCCTTCCCCTTGTCAGTCTGAATTTTCTGAGGGATTCTACCCTCTTGTAGTATTGAATTAAAGGCATTGGTCACAGCCAATCCAGTCTTGTTCTTTATACAACGTACCCATGCATATTTGCTAAACACGTCTATACATGTGAGAAGAAATTTAGTATTGTCATTTTCCGTAGAATATATTGACATATCTACCAGGTCCATTTGAAACTGTGTATCAATACCGTAAACAACGACCCTATTCCTTTTAAAATGATGTCGCAGTGGTCTGTGGAGCGTATAAGCATCTTGACTGGCTAACCAGTCTGAAACTTCTTTATCACTTAGCAAATCACCACTTTCCTCTAATACACCACGTTTTAATCTACTCACACCCCCTAAAGAGCCGGGGTTTGATGGTGTGTAGTACACCTTATGCAATTGCTCGGTCATGTTAACAGATCAGACACACCTAAATAATGAAACAGTGATTCTATAAAAGTATCCTTTTATTTTAAAATCAGGGGTAATCATACAATACATGCTTAAATAGTCAAATAGAAACACCAACATCAACCAATGTCTAGATATTGTAGGAAATTAACGCATGTATCAGTATTTTTGTCAATCAGGTAATTAAACAGAGTATCAACATTTTCAAAGACATGACTATCACTCCTTTCGTTTCTTGACAATAACATCACACACGTATCCGTCACAAATGTACATAAGCATATTATATCAGATATTTCACAGACATTATCGCATTCAAACAATGAATTTAGAATGTTTTTAAGCAACAAACAGGGAGAATCATTCTGGTAGGCATAGACTTGTATCATTTCAGTCCAATTGATAGACCTCTGACTATATCCATGTGTTTTTTTAGACAAATCAGCCGTTTGTTAATATAGGCTTCATTTACAAGCTTGTTTTGTCCAGAACGTTCGTCATTAATGATCTTATACAGCATATTGGTTATTTCACATTGAAGTCGATGTCTCAGAATAAATGTAATCAGGCCAGTAGCTCCCCATTGTTAGCATCAAACTTTGGACCCAGCCGAACAGCCTTTCCAACCGTCCACAGCGTCGTAGACAGCCTGTTCACAGGTATCATTCACCAGCTTCTCACGGATTTCATGCACTCTCTGTAGAATGTTCGGCTCCTCTCTTAGTTCACACATAGAGCCCGAAGCCATTTGTTTTGAGAATAATGGCTGGCTGATGAAGTTATTGGCTGGCTAGCCGGCTCAGCCAAAACCTAAATGGCTGCTGCAGCCGCCAAACTTTTCATAGCTGCAAATGGCTGAAGCTGCCACTTCATGTCTACAGATGTCTATGTTATACTGATTTACTAGATCTCAATATTTCCAAGCAACGCATGGCTTACACTATATTTCTACAAAATGCAATACAATGTAATAAAGAAAACACCAGATTTTACTTTCACAACGTATATACATATTTGCTATAGTGTTGGCGCATTCAATAGCCACTGTAACGTTAGTGAATAATGTCCCTGATGCTGTGTAAGAATGCACACTTGTCAAACTTCACGGAGTAACGTTATGCATATATTTATGACATGTACAGTAATTCGCTGTTCAACTTTATAGTTAAGGCGAGACACTACGGGTGAATAGGGTAAAATTTTTAACTAGCAGATATCACCATGAAACTTTCCCAGTTGATTAGTTACATTAAGATGAGAAAAAAATGTATTACAAGTTTTCTTTTAATTTAATGTTTAAATATGCAAATTAGGCAATATCTAATTAAATATGTGCTAATTTGCATATATTTTAAAAAACGAAATCTGAGTATTGGATAAAGCCAGGTTAAAAATATTTTTTTCATTGTGTTCACATATTAGATGGGAAAAAAATTACAGAGGGATTTATGGATATCTACTTTTGTTATCCTGTAAATCAGAATATAATGATTTTCGCCATATTTTTTGGAATAAAATGTTATATATATATCCGGCTAGGAATAATATATTTACAAATCCCTCTGTAAATGTCTTCATAATATAACTAGTACCAGACATGGGGACTTGTGACTTGGTGACTTGGACTCGAGTCGACTCGAGTCGCTATTTTTATGACTTGTGACTTGACTTGACAAAAAATAAAATACTTGAGACTTGACTCGGACTTGGAAGTTAAAGACTTGGGACTTGACTTGACTTGAGACACGAAGACTTGAATGACTTGAGTGTTAATCACATCATGTTTTCAGTTTGAATATAAAATATATAAATTATTTAAAAAAATAAAGTTGATCCAGCAGGAGCGCAGGCTGAGAATAGTTTTGTCATGACTGGATCACGCGACACTATAGGCTATCATCAGCCATGCCCTCTCGTACCTTACGCACACCACGCCCACTTAGATCAGATAACACATCAACATGTCAGCCGGAGGGGTAACGTTACCGAGGGTCATCGCTTCGGCTTCAAAAATTATTATCAAGATGGCAAAAGACGAACAGCGCTTTGCAAGACATGCAACGTTAAGATTGCGGACAGCCAGACGACAACCTCCAATTTCGATCCGCCATTTGAAGAGCCATTCTGCCCAGTAAGTGCTTGTCAATTTGTTAATTTTATCTGGTTAGTTGGTAGTTAGCTAATGTAATAATAGCAGGGTTCCCACGGGTCCTTGAAATCCTTGAAAGTTTGTGAATCTGAAAAATACAATTCAAGGCCCTGGAAAGTTCTTGAAAATAAACATACATAGATAAAGGTCCTTGAAAGTGCTTGAATTTATTTTGTGCAAGAAGTTTTCTGGAAAAAAAAAATCTGTCCATTAATTTTTTATTTCGCCAACACTTCGTGGCTTATGCTGCATACTAGCCTGCTTGATTTACGTTAGTTACGCGCATTTACGTTAAGTGTTTCCCGCGCGAGGTACTTTGTTTTGTACGTTGCCATGACGTTCACGCACGCTGGTACCTCAACGTTTCCCACTCACAGACATTGCAAAAATAGGCTTATGGATATACTCTGTGTGAGTGAATGAGTGAGTGTGGGTGTGGGAGTGTGAGAGCGCGAGCGCGAGAGTGAGTGAGTGTGGGAGTGTGGGAGAGAGAGTGTGGGAGAGAGAGTGTGTGTGGGAGTGAGTGTGGGAGTGAGTGTGGGAGTGTGTGAGAGAGAGTGTGTGTGTGTGAGAGAGAGTGTGTGTGTGTGTGTGTGTGTGAGAGAGAGAGAGTGTGTGTGTGAGAGAGAGAGAGTGTGTGTGTGAGAGAGAGAGTGTGTGAGAGAGAGAGTGTGTGAGAGAGAGAGTGTGTGTGAGAGAGAGAGAGTGTGTGAGAGAGAGAGTGTGTGAGAGAGAGAGTGTGTGTGAGAGAGAGAGGAGAAATGTAACAAAGTTTAATGTATGTAACTGTGTTTGAGAGAGAGAGAGGGAGGTGTTCAGAGAGGAGTCTGTTGGATGTTAAGCTGTTATATGTTTTATGGACTCAATGTTGAAAATTTAAAACATTTCAAACACTGTTGGCAGAAGTGAAAAATAAATAATTTTATGAAGTTACAATTTTGTTTGATTCCTGAATGTATTTTACTGAACATGAGTATTGTAATTTACTGACAGTTACTTATATCTTGTCTTTTCACTTTATTATGATCAGATTCTGCAGGTAAAATTACAATAATATGGTGACTTGACTTGGACTTGACTTGACATAGCCTGTGACTTGACTTGGACTTGACTTGACATAGCCTGTGACTTGACTTGACTTGACTTGACATAGCCTGTGACTTGACTTGACTTGACTTGCCCAAGAAAAAAATACTTGGGACTTACTTGAGACTTGAAGGTTAAGACTTGAGACTTACTTGAGACTTGCACATGTGTGACTTGGTCCCATCTCTGACTAGTACTACTGAAGTGGAGATTTCGGACTTGGAGTATGAGAGAAAGGTTATTTTGAGAAAACGGGCTTTAAAGATTTATCATCAGCCAATGAGATCGCGCATTCAGTCTTTTTACTTTCACGATTGGTTGCTGATAAAAAGGAAATGACCATATTTGGATCCAACAGGATTGTACAGAAGAGAGAGAGTTTCCTAACGGTGCATGTGATGAGAGGGTGAGTGACGGCAGAGATCGCGGAGAAGTATGTTGATTAAGAACGCAAACTTTTGTTGAATTTATGAGAAATCTACAGACGCAAACAGACGAAGTGTAGTAAATGTGTATTTCGGACTTTTTTTCACCACAAGTCTGAAAGAAGACATGTTATTGAAGACAAATATCCAAAAATCTCAAAATTGACCAGTAAAAAAAAAACTATGTTTTTGCCTGCCGTGTCTCGCCTTAATATAAACACACACTGTTATCAGTATTATTTTGGACAAAGTTTTGCACATTTCACTTCAATGTACACTGAAGCATGCGTCGTGAATTAGCAATGTGGAAACGGTGGTTTGTTACTGCAGTAATATCACGTTCAGTGCTATAAATCTCTCCGTTCCAGAATATTTGGTTCATAACATCAATCTTTGATTCAGGTGTTTGTGCAACCGTGCCCTGAAGATTTAACAAAAGTCTGGGTAGGCCTAAGTTAAAAAAAAAAGTAAGTAGGAATTAGGAAAGTATGTGAGAAGTGAGATAATTTTTTAATGAAAATTACCTTGCTTGCTTCTTTCCGCCATTTCACCTCAGTGCGAGAAAAAAATGCATCGCTTCTTCTGTACGGAAAACGAGCAATTTTAATTGGTCGTCAATTCACTGTGAGTCTGTGTATCGTAGCAACGAGCACAAGACTGTGCTGTTATGAATACAGTGGGAAAATAGATCTCGTGTATTGTTTATATATTTCGTGTGTATGTCACTATGTGATAGAATTATTATTTGATGCAAATAATTCTAGCCGGCTCAGCCAAACTTTATCAGATGGCGGCTCAATTTGGCTTACGAAATTATTGGCTGGCGGCGGCTGAAATTCTAAATGGCGCAAATGGCGGCGCCTGGCGGCGGCTTCGGGGTCTATTCACACAACACGCCTTCGACAACTCCATGGATTCTCTGAGGATGCGGTGTCAACACAAATAGTTTTAAAGCCTGGACGATGACTTGTTTAACACAGGTTTAAACAGTTTACTGGAAATTTCTTCAAAATGAGTGTAAAAGAAATACTTGTCAGGATCAAACAAGCACGTGTTCTGGATCTGACTGGGGTGATCCACTTCACAACCGTAGCACAACTCTTTTAACTTTAAATCGAGGAGATGATCCAGAATGACCACTATGACTGCTTTTATGAAATTGAACCCCTTCACACCAATAATGCCATCCGTGTCGTCCTCTCCCTTAAGAGCCGCTGCATCCGGAAGTGGGCATCCTGATCCGTGGGATGAAATGAACGTTAGATTGCTGTAGCCAAGCTCCATGCAAAACTTGTCAAGCCAATGGCCGATGTCAGAAGACCCTACAACAGGGTCATCTCTTGCTGAAGTATCTGGGTCATTGGGTGATGCGACGGGCCCAGGAAGATATGTAGTAAAGTCTTCAGACATGTTGGTTTGAAATGCGGTCAGTCACCGCCAGCCTTTAAGGTCTGTAGAAGGTGGGCGGTGTTACACGGTCACTCCCATGCTTTTTCGGGGTCAAACAGGCTGACCTTAATTACATTGTATTGGTCATTTGCATCACACCATTTAAACAGTTTGTCTATCTTTGAAAAAACATCATTCAGTATAGGAATATCTTTCCACTGAAACAAAAACTTCATTTGGAAACATTAATTGTGCTCTGTCTCTGGGAAAGGACACCCTCTGTCACTGAGACCCTGTTTGTCCTCGCTGGTAAGTATGTAGACATGGTCAGCCACCCTCTTGATAGTGTGGTTACTAAACACACGGTCTCTTGGAAATGATTCTGGAGATGCTCCATTATTCAGATCCCTCCAAACACGATTGTAAAATACATCCCAGTCCTTTTCCGTGAAATACAAACAATGGTCTTCATCCATTGCATCACCCTTGTTGAATAACTTAACAGTACAAGATGTTCTGTCAAAGTCGTACACACACAACTGTGTGTTGTTTAGATGAAATTCATATTTCAGATCTTCTAACGGCTCATGGAGAAACTTGGTCATGCCTGGACCATGACATCTCCTCGGAGCCCAATATATCTTAGTAAGTCTTTTTACATCATTTAACATTGTTTTTTTAGGAGTGCTGGGAGCAGCCATTGCACAAGTGGAAATCACAAAATACTTGCTGAATAGTTGCAATGAACAAACCTAACCCTTTTTAAATACACCGATGGGGGTATCAGAACAGACACGCCATATCACAGCATGTAGCCTACAACTGCCGGAGGGAGGGGAGGGGGGCGGAGGGAAAGGTCAAATGTACAGCAATTAAACCATAAATCAGGGCCATAAATCATTTTTTGTCACAACGTACATAATACATACTACTCAGGCTTATTTTGGTTAGTCAGACTTATTGTCGGTGAATTCTGTTTCATAAAGCAAATTTAAAATAGTTCAAACTCAGTTACCCTGGAAACTTATGCTGGGAAACTAGCCTGGTCCGGGGCAGGCTAACTGTCAGGCTGAAATGATGCTTAACCAGAATACCGTTTTAACACTGACCCACTGGGAATGTGATGATATTACATCGGACTCTCTGGCATGCTGCCATTTTATTTCATGTAACCGCTATCAGTCCAACAATGAAAACAAATGCACTTTAAAAATAAATGTAATACATTCGAACATACAAAAAGTGAAACAAATATAAAGAAGTAAAGGTAGGCCTATTTGTTTAGTTGGTGTGATTTTTGTAATGAATCAATTAAATGTCTATAAATAGGGAGCTCCACCCATATGTGTAGGAGGACGCATAGGCGTGTCCTTTCATTGATGAGGTGGTGGATGAGGGAGCGATAATCATACGCAGGGCATTTCAAAGAGCACATACTTTCAGGGACAGGGCAGACCCATTGGCTTTTTCTGACTACTACCTGCATGAGCGGTATAGATTCTCGAGGGAAGGGATAGCATATATTTGTAGATTACTGAGCCCACACATCGCAAATAGCACACGGCGCAATAAAGCGCTCGCAGTCCCACAGACTGTGTGCATTGCACTTCGCTTTTTTGCCAGCGGAACATTTTTGCACACAGTTGGAGATGCAGAGAATATCAGCAAAGCATCGGTTTGCCGCTCTGTACTAATTGTGTACCTGTCTTTAAAAAAATACTTAATGTGTTCATCACCTTCCTGGCCACAGAGCTGATTCACAGTATTAAACAGGCCTTTTATGGAATCGCTGGTAAGTTCAAATAAGAACTATATAGAAAATGGAAATATTTATTGTCTGTTAATGTAAGACAGACAATTGACAGACAAACACTTAACTTTTGTAGCTTTCCCAAATGTTATCGGAGCTCTGGACTGCACCCACGTGCGCATAAATTGCCCATCTGGTCCGCATGAAGCAGACTTCGTTAATAGGACATCATTACACAGCATCAATGTACAGGTACAGTCCCACTGAGATTATATTGTAGGCTAGAAGCGATTGTTCTTTACAATAAGCTGGGCACCAGTGTTCTATTCATTGCAAATGCATTAACAATTCTATTTATATATATCTATGTAAGTCCAATGTAGTGACCTACATTTTTAATTATTTAGATGATTTGTGATGCAGATTGCATCATCACAAATGTAGAGGCAAAATGGCCTGTCTCAGTGCATGATTCCAGAATCTTTCGGGCCTCTTCTCTTTCCCACCAACTGGCACAAGTTATGTTAGTCACTTAACATATAGCAAAAACTACAGCTTTAAAATACCTTCACCAAATTCAATGCTTTAATTTATTTTTATTTTTTTATTTTTTTTGATTCAGGTCAATTCTCAGGAGTTTTGCTGGGAGACAAGGGATATGCATGCCTGCCTTATCTCTTGACTCCCTATCAGGAGACGCAGACTGAGGCACAGCACAACTACAATATTGCCCATGCACGCACAAGAGCTCGTATAGAGATGGCATTTGGGCTCATCAAGTCAAGGTTCCAGTGCCTGAATTACCTCAGAGTGATTCCACAAAGGGCATGTGACATTGTAGTTGCATGTGTTGTGCTACATAACATTGCCTGTCTGAGGAGAGAGAGGCAACCAAGGATGGTTGTAGAGCAAGACTGGGACATTGAAGGCATTTTTGATGACAATGAAATAGGCAGGGTTATAAGAGACAGTTATGCCAATAATTATTTTAGTTAATACTGTCCAAACCATGTTAAAAGTTTTCACTTTCCCCTTAATTTACCAGACACACAAGTCAGATTTAATTTTGTATTTTATTTAGGTTGAAGCTGGCTGTTGGGGGTGAAAACATACAATTAAATGTGGTCAAAAAACAAAAAGGTCATGTGTCATTGTTTTAAATATGGCAGTTCTACTTGCATTTTTCTCAAGCTGTTGGATTTCCAGCTCCAACTTTCTCATCTTGAGTTTTTTATATTGGATGTCAGTATCTATGGCCTCCATTTGTTTCAGGAGATACCCTTTGTAGACTCCCTTTATGTTCTGGGTTTTGTAGGAACAGAAATTTAAGTTTTTTCAATTTGATCTAGTGCTCTTGGCACTTTTTTTGTAATTTTTTAATACTCACTTGGTCACATGTGGTCCCAGACTGAGAGGGCTCTAGAAGGGTGTCAGCATCCTGTTGCCAATAATGGAAATACACACAATTTAGCACCTCACAGGTAGGCTTTTAAATATATAATGTGCAAATCTGTGCCTACCTCAGGCCTCCTTGAACATACTGACACAGTCTCCTCATCCTCCTCAACTGTAGATGGGCCTTCAACCTAAAACCATTAATTAAACTTGGTTTAATAAATCACCACTTGACAAATCAGTGCTTTGAACTCATACTGTCATACTCACAGGGTTCAGCATGATGTCTGGTGGATCCAGAAAGCACACAGAATTTGGCATCACTATAAAACAAAAAGATTTAGTTAGGAATGCAAAAATAAATAAAATAAACAAAATACCTTTTAAGTAGTGATCTCTTATACTGGATGGAATGGATCCAGATGCTGTTCCCGCCTCTATTCCCTCAATGACAGGCCTCCCTTTATTCAGGTCTAATGCCAGCTCCTCTGCAGGAGTAAAGTTGGCTGTTGGTGGCCCTCCCCCAGTGCCAGCAACCTCACTCTTCTTTTTGGCAGCTGCAATTATTAAACATCATGAGACTGGACAGTTGTAACCTCAAGCTGGTTATGATTAAGTACTTACATAGATTTATACTTTATAATTAATACTTAACATTCTGAACAATATTTTTATATTTTATTTTCACCTGCTGCCATGTTCTTTTTTCTTCACTTAATTTGCTGCTGTAAAAGTTACACACACACACTTCATTGTGACAAACATTTAATTTAACTTTAATAAAATATAGTAATGTAGGCCTACATTAATTGCTACTTACGCATTGAGACGATCAGCAATTTCCTGCCAGCCTTTTTCTCTCGTTTTATTAATTCCTGCGGTATTTCCTTTTTTTGTAATCATGTGTTTAAATTCTTCGTAAGATTCGAGAAGTAATTGCTGCTCAGTTGCCGTGAACATCGCTGCTCTCTCTTTCCCTTTAGTTGCCATGTTAAATTGATGAATCTATGCTCCACCATCAGGGCTTCTTAAGAATAGCGTGCACGCGTAATTATCTAGACTAGATAAACCTGGTTCAAATTAGTGAGATTGCGTGAACATGAATTACCTTTTATGAAACCGCCTTAAGCCCCAACTAATTTGTTAGGTTAATTCAAGTCGGGTTTTGGAGCTTAATCCCCGCTTTTCTAAGCTTCTTTTATGAAACAACCCCCAGGTTTATTTGTTTGTTTGTTGTTTACTCTGAGTTTGTGTATGAGTCGGTGTTGTGCGGGACGTTTGCTGGATTTCATCTCTAAGATAATGTTTCCTGGTGTTGCAGTTTGTTGTCGCTGTTGAATAGCGGAAGAGAAGTTTCTTTCTGAGGCTCTCGGGAGCGCATAAACGTCACATCCTTTGGATTTTCCCGGCAAAAGCGACCCGCTCCATCTCATGAAAATCAGTCTACAGGCTTTAATAGGCGACTGAAGTCCGGGAAGGGCTCTTTTTTTAAGATGCGTTTCAAGCCGTTCATACATTGGCAAAACAATAAAATAAAATAATTACATGAAAAATGTTACATATGGCACCTTTAAGCAGTTACTGTAATATCAAATAAACATGATTGTATTCTTCAGTGTTCATGTGTTGTTTGTTTATTCACATTGATTCCAAACATACAGAATTAAAGATTATGTTTCTAAAGGCGCGTGTCCATCAGAATACAGTCGTTTGATTTACAACATTTCATTAACAAAGTGAATTATGAGTCGAGAAAAATAAAAAGTGGATCAGAATAGTATTAAAGGACAGTGGAAAAGAGATAAATAATTTGTATTTTTTTATTTTAAATAATTTAAGTATTTATGAAATTTTTTTAATATTTGTTGCACAATATTTGTTGGGATCTACTTATTTCTTTCATAATATTTAAACAAAACAAACGAGCGGAAGAGGAAAGAAAAGTGAATCTGATCGTCAGTTTGAAAAACGAGTAAATGGGCGGGACTTTCATAACAAAGCTTTTGATTGGCTCGTTCGTCAATCTAAGATCTGACCAATGAAATCATTCAGTGGGTTTGATTCATGAAGACACGCAATCAGAGGACGCGTCGACTCCTTTATAAATTAGCATAGAAGAATAAAAACTGCAGTCAGATGAATCTCATTAATGTTTTGTGAGTTTCAAGCGAAGTCGGCACTGAAAAAAGACATTTAAAAGACCGTCATTAAAACCACATAATAATAATAATAATAATAATAATAATAATGTGGAGGAGAAATGAGTGTCAGTGGATCCGGATCAGTTCACTGTTTCTGCACTCAATGATCATATACAGTATTTTATCATCTCAATGTTCAGTGAATCCACCTGCTTTACAAACTCAACTGTTATTGAACTGACACTCTCATTCTCAATGACACTAATTACATACAAAACTATTTCATTGACACTTTTCTACAAATCTGTTCTTCATCTGGGACTTTAAATATAAGCGGTCCAGAATCTTATTTTGATCTGAATCTCAAGACAAGTTATTCTGACTCATATTGAATAACTATTGTATTATATGTGTTTCCTCAAGGTTTTTCTCTCTATTTAAACATATAGAGTTTATTTCTGGACACAATCGCTGTTGGTTATTTTAACTGAGGACTTTTAAGGCACAATTTTCAGTAAAGCTGCATTGAATCCAAATGTGTTGTGATATGTGCTGTACAAATAAACCTGAGATGACTTTCAAACAGGAGAAATCATGTTTCTTTCATTTCATCAAAACTCTTCCATCCATATTTGATTTTTATACAAACAAAAACCGAGAGATGAAAATGACACTTTATTATTCACATGTTTTACATAAAGAGTGAGGAGCGAAACAATCATGATGTCAAATATTGTTCAGATTTAAATGTCTTCAGTTGTTTTGAAGAAATAATCATTTTCTCCAGTGCAAAATATATTTATGACATTAATAATCAAGAGTTTAAGATAGTATTTAAATCTGTAAGAAAGCATAAAGTCCAGAATATTTCAAACACAAAGACACACTTATTTAAAGTAGGAAACATCAGATCACACACAAATCCACACAATAAAACTAGATCAGAATAAAACTAAAGTGTTTCTGCTCTTATTCATTATTTGAACATGAAACAGGAAATATTCAAGTAAAAGATTCAAATAGAAATCATATAAAAGCAGAAACACAAAATACAATGTTTTAAAAAATCATATGAATGAGAAATCAATTCTACAACAAATGAAACATGGTGAAATAATGAACAGGAATGTAAGAAAAGTCTTCTGAACGTTTTTAAAGAGATTCAGATTGAAGTTTCTTCCTCTGTTACTGCAAACTGACTTTGATCTTCAACAGATGAAACTATCAAATACAAAAACAATATTAGAAACATGTCATTGAACTCCACTTTCATATTGTTTCCTCTGCTGTTATTGTCTTTGTGAACATTTCATCTGTTGATTATATTGATCTCTTTTACCTCTCGCTCTGTAGCATTTGAACACTAGCACGACTGTCGCCATCAGATATGGACAAACTGCCAGAAGAGAACTGAGAGTGTGTAAGACACAAATCTGATCTGCTGACACTGAAAAACAGACACACAAGCACATGATGATTGAGTATATCTGAACAAGTGCACATGAATGAATAGAAAAGAGAGAATAAACTCTCACCTGTGACTGAGATCCAGCTTTCGGGTGACTGTCCTCTCTCTCCGTGTTTACAGGAGTAGAAACCCTCATGTGACTTTGAGACAGTAGGGATGCTCATCTCTCCTGTCGTCTGATTCTGGAGGAGTGATCCATCTTTATAGAAATCAGCTGTGAGGATTGAGGAGTTTGTAGATCGATGTAAACAGTGTAGAGTCAGAGTATCTCCCTCAATCACAGGATGAACAGAACTCTCCAGAATCACATCACCATCTACACAACAGAGGAAATGGAGAAACAGCAGGAAGAAGTTTAAGCACATATTTAAAGTCACATATTCAGCTCTGTTTTAAGTATCATGACACTATATCTGCTGTTATATAGACTCACCATGTACTGTGATGTTAATATGAGGACTGTGTTCTCCAGATTGAGACTCACACCAGTACACTCCAGTGTCAGATGTTTTAAGGGAGCTGATTTCACATGTAGATCCTGTAGATGAACAATCTTTCATTCTCTCACTGTCTGTGTTTCTTCTCACTGTCCATCCAGTGGAGTTATTGTGATCCTCACAGTTCAGAGAGAGAGAGTGAGATGAGAAGTGTTGACTTCTGCTGGGACTGATGATCAGAGACACTGAGGGAGAAACAACTGAGACAGAGAGAGACATAAATGAAGCTCAGACAATAGTTTATGTATTGAACAGAGTTGAATGTGAACACTCACCTGATACAGTCAGTGTAACAGCATCACTGATGTCTGATCTCTGTGAGTCTCTGATTTTCTCTCCTCTACAGCTGTATTTACCACTGTGAGATTTGTCAGATGTGATTCTGTACACTCTCTCAGTGCTGACTGGATTGAATGAATCATCTTTAATCCAGCTGTATCTCCACTCAGTGTGTGTTTGTGTCTGTATGTCACATGTGAGAGTGACTGTCTCTCCTCTGAACACATGATGATCTGGATTTACACGCACTTCAGGTTTTGGTCTCTCTGTATAAAACACAAGTAAATATTCATCTATTTTACAATAATACAAGAATTAGACTGTAATCAGTTCATCTGAAGATTATGAAGTTTTGAAACATTCAAATAAATTTAATAAGTACAACAACACACATATCCACCTTTTTCCTGAACGAAGAAGTGTTTCACGATTCGCCTGTTTTTAATTTCCGTCTCCAGTGTTTTCTCTCTAAAAAATGCTGGTTTATTTTTTTTACCCGACCGCTGGGTTGATTTGAACCAATTTGTGCTGGCATCCGTTCCTCACCAGTAACCCAACAGCACTGGGTTGTGAGTCCAGACATGTCAGAGAGCAGCACATCACGTTAAACAAGTTCCAACGGTTCTCTTGAGTGTTCTTATAGTATCACTTCACCCGTCTTTGATTTCAGGGCTCATGACAGGAATATGTGTGTAAAATTAAAAATAACAAATCAAAGCAGAATGGAGTGAGAAGTGTGAAATTGTCTGCAGCGAGGAGCGTGTTCTTCTAAAGATGGCGGCTTTTGGTTGGAGTAATTTCTATCAAGTGTGCGGTGACCTGTGCACGGGAACTATAAAAGCTGAAGTGGAGCTTAAGAGGAGTGATTTTAAAATGTTTTTAACATAAAGACGCTAAAATCAAGTTGATTTATTCAGATAATCTTTCAGTTTGTGCACTTCTTGGCGGGAAGTTTAATGCTTTGGGTTTAGTTGAACTAAATTTACTCCACAACTGGATGAAAACCGTGTTTAACGTTGGAGTCTGGATGCTATAAAATTGCTTTTGTATCCATTACGTTATGTTTTCTGTGAGAAAGTTACTTAAAAAAGTTTCCCGCCCTTTTTCTAGCTAATTATCGCTCTGTTCATCTGTACATTTAACAGAAATAATATCTAAATAGAGATTTCTGTGCTATGTAGTATTTTGTCTGAAAGTTGCTGCTAGTTTTAACTGTGTTAAGTTTCACATTTAATTGCAAATGTTATTCATCGACCCTCATCACACGATTATTATAGAGTTATGAGCCGTTTTTATACATTAGACCTCAAAACACATTATAAATCACCAGAAATGCCCAAAAACAGATAAAATAAGCCTCGTTTGCTTCATGTGGTGAACATTTGCCATTCTCTTTAATTGGGATATAATTAAAATGTGTATAATAATGATACTGATGATGCTGTTGCGGCACATTATAGTGTTGAACGAGGGTTTAAATCCGTTTGCTGCATTTGTGAATGTGACAGAAATCATAAACATAACTTTAGTCTAACTAGTCATTACAAATCATGTAAAACTACATTGAATCTTGTGTTTTTATGAAACGGGCTATAATTTATTATCCCGTGTACTGTATTTCCACATACATTCATCTCCGTGAAGTCCGTGGGATGGTGCTTAATGTTTGAAGTGTTTCCCGTCGATAACTTTTGCAGCAAACTTTACAGACTGGGTCTCATCAACACTGATGGAGCTTCGTGGGTCTTTTACAAGTAATCCCAGACAGCGGAATAAAGGTTCAGACTCGTCCGGACATGTCTGTATATGTTTCACTCGTGCTGGACTTCTGATGTGCTCGTGATGCGCTCGCGACACCTGCATGTCACCTTTAAAACTGAGTGACAGTCAAATGCAACACGAGGAAGAAGCAAATTTAAAGATTTATTTTATCTAGCAAGATTCACATTCTTCTCTGCATATCGCCCCCTGCTGTCTCGCAAAACATGACAAATATTGATCTGTTTCTCACCCACACCATCATATCACTTCTGAAGACATGGATTAAACCACTGGAGTCTTATGGATACTTTTATACTGCCTTTATGTAATTGTTAATGTGATGTTTAAAGTATTACATTTATAAATATTTCAGAAACATGTGAGTTTAAAGTGCCGATAGTGAACAGAGTCGAGATGAGCGTTTGATGTGTTTTTGACAGTGCTTCATCTGAGTATGTAGATGTCATGATGGTCCGAGGTTTGTTATGTTCATATCATTCACTAATTTGAGTTGTTCTGACAGAAAACAACTTCACAAGTTGATCCTGAATGTCATTTTGACTCCAAATAACACTTAAATGTTTGTTGTTCTCCGTCTGAATCGCTCGTTTCGGTCGTTTTTACATTGTGTCTCGAGACCAGAAACACAAAACAGGCAATTACAATCATCATGTGTCGTCCAGTAGTTGCTCAGGAAAACTGTGGATCTGCTGATGATGCATATGATTATAATATAACAGATGATCACTCACCGATGACAGTAAATGACACTTCATTACTCCAGGGACTCCAGATTAGTGTAGATGTTCTGATAGCGAAACACCAGCATTTACTGTATCTGCTGTTCATTGCAGTAATCTTGAACTCTTTCTCATTAGATTCTTGAACATAAACACCATCACACTGAAATCTGTATGTCCAGTGTGTCTCTTCTGTCCCCTGTAGGTCACATGTGAGAGTGACAGTCTCTCCTCTGAATATCGGTGATGTTTCAGGATTTACAGTCAGAACAGGTTTATCTGTAAGAACCAGAATCAAACACACAACTCTCACTTTACAAAACACACATGTTGCATCTACAGTTTAATTCACACTCTATAATAAAAGTTTAATCTATTTTTAATTTTACAAATATCAATTTCACAACAAATTTTCATCCAATTTAATGATGTAATCTTTATCAAACTTGATTAATAAAACTAAGATAAATTCCAGTTTTATTATTATATATATTTGATTTACTGTAATAAAGGTCACTTGTAAAAGAGCGAGGACAGTTTTTTAAGAGTGCGTTCAGTGTCTGTACACTCTTGTGTTCACATTAATATTGTCGATCTTGCATCTCTCTGAGTGCTCGATTAGAAGACTTTGTTCTAGCAACTGTCCCGAATCTCTCTCACACTGGTCCCGGGCCATCGGGCAGTCCTTATTATCGAGCCCTGTATCATAATATTTCATATTTACACACTGTAATATTTTATTGGTTTGATCTTTCAATATTAATTTATATATTTGCCTCTTCTGAAAATTCTGTCATGGACCGTCACTGTCACCAGGTGCGCAGGGACGTGCACAGACATTTTGTGGAAAAAAGGGCACTTCTTATAATTATTTATTTATTAAAAACAAAATTAAATATATTAACACAACTCTAACCTCCTTACCAATTTATTTTAATTCCCTCACACTCACACAATTGTTTCATGTCTTCTTTAGTATTCACTAAATATCACAAGAGCAACAGCAAAGGAAACTTCGCCACAATGTGCATGTTTTCTATGATACTAGTGTCAAATATATATTTATAATAAATGACTGCACAAGGAGAGGGACATCATTTCACTAATTATTTGTTTATTTTGCACAAGGCAATACATAGTTTTAATTCTTTTAAATTAGTTATTCTCAAATTAAATATTCAATCTTTTACTCTCATAATTAGTTCTAAGTAATACAGACACAATGCTGGTTGCTGGTTTTACAAGGGGGATGCTTTTTGATATTTCTTGAAACAAGGGTGATGACATCCGCTCACATGCCCCTCAACTCAAACGACAAGGTTACGGATGTAACCTACATTCCCTGATGGAGGGAACGAGATGTTGTGTCGAAGAAGTGACACTAGGGGTCTCTCTTGAGTGCCTTTTGCATCTCTGATCTATGAAAAAAGGCCAATGAGAAATTGTCCCACCCCCGGACATACAGGTATAAAGGCGGGGAATGCGTCTATTTCATTCAGGATTTTTCTGAGGAGCCGATAATGGTTCGGCCGCAACAGTGGCTCAGCTCAGCGACGTGGCTGGGAGGACACAACGTCTCAATCCCTCCACCAGGGAACGGAGACAACATCCTACAGGCCCTGGAGGGAAGCACCGGGCAATCCCGCGAGGTGGCGGTGTTCTCGGGTACACAGGTGGATCGCAACTTCTCTGTCCACCTGGGGGACCCCCGGGTAGTCTGGTCCGCTCCACTGTCAAGGGAAGTGAGAGCGGAGGAGCGAGGAAGCCAGTTTCGGGCAGTAAAAGGTGACCTTTACGGCTTACTCAACTCGTCATGCATGTCCGGGAAGAAAGGAACCGGGGGGCACGGCTGTGAGCGGCGCACATGCCCGAGGATCCAATCGAGTAGCCATGAGGGGTGGACGGAGGTCTCCATCGGCGGCCCCGGAAAGCATAGCGGACCTCTGCATGTCAGCCTCAAACTGGGAGAGCAGACCCGAAGGTGGCGGCCCAGGCGAGTCATCGCATCAGACGCCGCTGTGACGCTCTACGATGCAGCGGCGATGTCGTAATCCAATTCCAGGGGCTCAAGGGACAATGCCTGCTGACCATGAAGTGAGCCGCACTCATCACGAGCTCGGACGGAAGCAAGCAAGCATGCCGGGGAGGAGGGTGGTTTGCGGGGATTTACCCGGTGAAACCGAGCACGTCATTATACCCAAATATAATTATAATATAACGGCCCCAATCCCGTAGAAAGGAGGCGAGGCGTGGGGCTGAAGTGGTGTTCTCTCATGACAAAAGAAAGCCGTGACGGCAATGCTGCCATGGCTATGTTCTCGCACTGAGAACATGAACCATCCATAAAAAACTGCCTACGTGTGATCGCAGCCCAGGCACACGAGGCAGCTTTTATGACCATCAGAAGTGAAGAGAAATCAACCGCATCCAGAAACTACACAGAGGCGTAAAGACATCTTTAAAAAGACGTGTCCTGAAAAGGACGTTCAACGCCAGCTGTGTATTTGCTCTTTTAGAGAAATAACACTTTTAGCTGCGCTGTCGAAGCGCACAGGGGCAAACTTCACTGCCGTGCAGAGAAGGGAGAAAGCCGCTGATATGCGCCATAGATCAAACAGCAATCGCACTCAGAGATGTGTGACTCGCAGCTCGCTGCATACAAGACCATCAGCTCTTTTCCATCAGACCGGAAAATTTCTGAATGAAACAAACGCATTCCCCGCCTTTATACCCATATGTCCGGGGGAGGGACATGCAAATTCTGTCTGCCAATTTCTCATTGGCCTTTTCTCATAGATCAGAGATACAAAAGCATTCAAGAGAGACACAACGTCGAAGTGAGCGACAGACGAGGAACCCTGATTATAACTGCCTCAAAAAGTGTGTGCGCGTCTGTGTGTGTGAGTGTTTGAGTGTCTGCGTGTGTGTTTGTGTGTGCGTGTTTTTGTGTGTGTGTTTGTGTGTGTTTGAGTGTCTGTGTGTGTGTGTGAGTGTGTGTGTGTTTGTGTGTGAGAGAGTGTGTGTGTGTGTGTGTTTGAGTGTCTGCATGTGTGTGTGTGAGTGTGTGTGTGAGTGTGTGTTTGTGTGTTTGAGTGTCTGCGTGTGTGAGTGAGTGTGTGTTTGTGTCTGTGTTGGTGGAGCGGTAGGGTAGTGTAGACCCGAGTTCGATTCCCACTCATGGCCAACACCAGTGACGATTATCTGAACCGGTCCCGAGCCCTAGGTTGACTCAGCCTAAAATGAGTACCTGCGGTGTGTAAAAGGCGGTTGGGCGTGGTGCTGGCCACCCACCCCCTTGTGTACCGTTCCGGCCTTCATAGGTGCTCACTAACAGCACTTGCCCCTACAGTCTGTTAAGGCTAAATGGGGGATCTTTGTCTTTGTTTGTGTGTGAGTCTATATGTGTGAGAGTGTGTGCGCGTGTTTTTGTTTGTGTTATGTATCTACATGTTTGTGTGTTTGTGCGTGCGTGTGTGTGTTTGTTTATGTGTGTGTGTTTTTTTTTTCCTGCATTGTTGCTGACTTAATAAAATTGCTCTGTTTTTCACTTTTTACCCATTCATTTTCAACGGTCGGTCAATTTTGACAATGAATACCAAAGGTGACCTTTTTTTTTTACGACTACTTGAATCTAGCCCAATTATATTTTTATATGTTAAAATGGCAAATGGAGGAAAAGTCACCAAGTCTCATACTGATCAGATAAAATAAACGTCCTAATTACTTCCGTAACCTCCATTCCCTGATGGAGGGAATGAGACGTTGTGTCGATGTTGTGGCACTAGGGGTCACTCTTGAGAGCCCGAGACACCTCTGATCTTTGATAAAAGGCCAATGGGAATTGGCGAGTGGTATTTGCATGCCACTCCCCTGGATATACGGGTAGAAAAGGAGGGGACGTGTATACCGCTCTTTAAGGTTTTGTGCTGAGGAGCCGAGAATAAGGGTAGTTCAGAGTTGTAGCAGGAGGGACACAACGTCTCGTTTCCTCCATCAGGGAACAGAGGTTACGGAAGTAACCAAGACATTCCCTATCTGTCACTCACTCGATGTTGTGTCGATGTAGTGACATTAGGGGTCCCCTACAAAAACGTCAAAACTAGCTGAACTGTGTTACGTGGATCGGCGGTGCAAGATGGGTAGACTACTGTGTGCCGCATAGCCTGCACACCTGGCCGGCACGTAACCTCCCCTGACGCTAGTATCAGTGTCGAACAGCCCGCTGAGCCGACTGACACAGGGCTAGGAGAAAGTCAACCAGGGAACACATTTGTGAATGCTACTGGGAATTGACAACGCAAATCTTCAGCTCAAGGGAGGTGCAAGCGATATACCCGGCTGGATGACCAGGACTTACCTGTTCATTCCAGCTAAGACACGGGACAAAACCAGCTCAACCCGGAGATTGTAGAATCTCGCAAAGGTGTTGGTATAGCCCAGCCCTCTGCTCTGCAAATGTCTGTTAGAGAAGCCCCACTGGTCAGAGCCCAGGAGGCCACCACACTCCTGGTGGAATGGGCTCATAGCCCTGCAGGGGGTGGCATGTGCTGAGCTTAGTAAGCACTGTAGGCCCTAGCTGTCAGGGACAACGTAAACCTACAGGCCCTGGACAGGAGCTTCGGGCACCCGTGCCAGGTGGCGGTGCTCTGCGGGCATAGGTGCACCGCTAGTGCCTTGTCCACTGGGGGCATCGCCAAGTAACCCCTGGCCGCTCCGCCATTGAGGGTAGAGAGAGTGGGGGAGCTGAAAGATCAGTACCGGGCAGTGAAAGGTGCCTCCCACGATCTTGTCAGCTCCTCATGCACCTCAGGGAAGAAAGGCACTGGGGCGGGCAAGTGAGTGGCACTGCGAGCCCAGATACCAATCATCGAGCCGCGAGGGTTCAGGGGAGAGCGAAGAGTTCCACTCTAGCCTGACACTCGCGGTGGCCAGGGAAAGCATGTCCATCATTTCCGAGTCCGCCTTTGACTGGGCGACCACGACTGAGGAGGGAAACCCAGCCGAGGTTTCCACGTCAGACTGAATGAGCCCGCTCTCCGACACTGCGCTCGAGAGCTCATCACCTTCGCGGGCAACAAACAAGAGGTCGAACTCAACCTGGGATGAGACGGCGCACTCAACCGAGTGCCTAATCGGAGCAAACGAGCGTGCCGTGGAACGGGAGGTCCGTGGGGATTTACCCGGTGGAGGTGGTCCCATTGTGGTTCCCGAATCGCCCCCAGTGTTCGCCACGCTGGCCTCATACATGTAGGTTGGAGAACCGAGGCAACGAAAGTTCTCTATCGAAAGTGAGCCACGACCATAGCTTTGCCATGGTCATGTCCTCGCAGTGAGGACATGACTCATCCTTGAAAGATGTCTAAACATGGGCAGCGCCCAGGAACAAAAGACAACGATCGTGGCCGTCTGAAGGCGAGAGATATCGACCGCATCCAGAAATAACACACAATCGGAAGGTCATCTTCAAAAAGCCGTGTCTTTAAAAAGACGTTCCGATGTGTGCCGCTCTTTCAGAATATACTATTTTAAAAGGGAAAATACTCTATAGAATAAACGGTAAGGATCCAGCATAAGTGAGAATAGAAGCCATGGGAAATTCAGCTCCGAAGAGAAATCTGAATAAGCGCACATCCCCTCCTTTACCTGTATGTTCTGGGGAGTGGCATGCAAATACTACTCGAAAATTATAATTGGCCATTTAACAAATATCAGAGGTGTCTCTGGCTCTCAAGAGTGACCCCTAGTGTCACTACATCGACACAACTTCAAGTGAGATAGGAAACCATTTTTATTCAATTTAAACAAAATATATATGTTTATGTCAAAAATGACCGAATACCATAGGAGGCTGAATGATGCATAGATGAATTAAATAAATTATGGCAAAGGGTTTTGCTGCATGAGAAACTAAACACATATGCATCCTGGTCTCAGACCATCATGCAGTGTGTGAAGATGTGCCAACACAAATATTATAAATTATATATCTTGTTCACTACACTTCAAATCATGAACAAAAATCAACAATTTATTTATGAATTACGAGTTACCCGGTCTTTGTGCAGAATAGCTGTTAGACATCAGCACTGAAAGCAAAAAAGATGCATTTCCATTAATTCAACACAACACAATTCAATACAGATGTTGCACTACAATTATCTGATGAACCCATTTGTAAAATTTCCATCATGGTGTAAATTTATCGGTCATGTTAGTTTAAATTTCCCTGATATGTGGTATAGCCTATTTGATTTTCTTGATATATTCAACATTTTCAGTTGGCAATGCACGTGTCTGTTGAAATAGCTGTTCTATACAATAATTCACAGTTTTTAAAAGTGTACTTAAGTAACAGAATTTCGAGATGCACATCTATATTTCCAGCAATCTGGCGATCTTTTTACACACAGACATACAGGGAGAGAATGAGACAGATGGGACGTTCTTGAACGATTCGTTCATTTTGAACAAAACTTTTATATGACTCGAAAGAATGAGTCTCAGAGAGGGATTCATTCATTTGACGCAGGACAGCCACATATGTTCTGTACAGATAACACAAATGATTAGTTCATGTCCAGAGTCTGTGTCCTACGGAGCCCCAAAAGGGTCAAGATAGTGGGTAAAAACATTAGATGGGTGGGAAAAAAAATTTGCAAATGCTTTTGTGTTTTCTTGAGAATTTTTGTATTCTCTCAAAAAATGTGCATCATAAAGACAGTCTTCTGCAATCTCTCTTATGTGTATTCCAGCATTATTCCAGCTGTTGAGTTCAAAAGAAGAGAAAGTCTGTGCAATGAAAGAGTGAAGCTCAAAAGACAACACTTATGCAATGCACAAATTATAATCTTCATTTTATGAATGAGTGTAAAATAAAGACAACACAGTTAAAATGACATTAAATGTGAGTGGTCTACACCCCTGTATGTCACCATTCATCAGTAATGAAAGGGTGTTAGTGGCTCATTTTGCTCAACACATGGGTAGAGGGGCACACATTCATCACGAGAGGGCGCACTTCTGAGAAACAATAATAAAAAACCTCTTGTGTGGCCCCGCCTGTCAACCGCCTATGTCACCAATGCAACATACGTCCCTGGTCTTCCTGTCCCCTTTGTTGATACATTACAGGAAAATAGTTTGAAGTATTAACAAAGTTTATATAACAGAACTTTTGACCAACTTTTTGAAAAGTTTCTGCTTATAGACTCTCAGCCAGATAATGAAGACAATATTACAACAATAGGGCCTCCTGCACATTACTCAAACATGTTCAATAAGAACAGCAGACAGACCGTAGATTAATAGAGAAGTTGAGAGCGATCTGAGAGCTCAAGATGGAGAGAGTCTATTTAAAGATACAGCACATACAACACCAACTCACAGAAACAGAAATATGTCTGATTCAACAGACAATCCAAAGATTATTACAATAAAATAAGATACAAGTATATAAAATATGAAGAGATGAAACACATCAAAGTTACAACATGTACACAAGTCCATCATCTTTCACATGAACACAGACAGATGCATTTGATCTGTAACACACAGTAATAACTGCAGTCTTCACTCTCATCATCACTATAACACCAAACATTATTTATATATGAACAGAATAAAGAATACATGAACACTGAGACAGTAAATCTACAGTATAGACCTGTGCACCCACATCACCATCATGTGTTTCACACACACACAAATAACAGAAGATAATATAGAATATAATAAAACACTCACAGAGTATAAGAGGCAGCACACTGGACTCCATACTGTCACTTTAATGAACAGTTTAAACTGTGCTGTCTGTCTAAACCAAACCCTTCCTGTGTTCAAACGTCATTTCACACTTCTGATACAGAAATAATAGGGCAGATGCCAAGAGTCTACAGACCAATGCATGCAGAACACACAATAATATATTTAACTTCTCTTTTCGTGCATTCAAGCTGTTAAAGATGTGTTCCTCTTTAATTTGAGCAAATACTTGAACATGAACATCTAAACACACACATGCAAATCATGTCGACTGAATCAGACACAAAAGTGACTCTGCAGTGAATTAAATTCAGACTGTCTGTGATTCACATTAAGATTTAAAACATGTTAATTTCTCCTCTAAAGGAGGTCTGAAGCACAACAGTCTCTTAAACTCTCTCCATATCAGGATATTAAAGAAGTGAAACTGCTGCATCAGATCTGCTAACACAACATGTTCTGAGTTCATGGGAACAAACACAAACACAAAAACTGTGAAAACAGAGTGAGAATGAAAGTCACATGTGAAGAGAAGATTGTGACAATGATAAAACAACAACATGGAAAAAATATGTGGCCTGCTGACGACTGACTAGAGGCGCTATGCTGGTTCGAGTCTCTTTCGGAGCAGGGCAACCAGAACCGGTTACACATGC